>NC_057798.1:80656509-80664583 GCF_018294505.1 Triticum aestivum
GCCAGGCACGGCCATGGCGTCCCCCCTCCTCCTTCTCTTCTAGGGTTAGGATTTCCACCTAACCGTCCCCACGAACCAGCCGCCGGTGCCACCTCCACCCCATCCCCCCGCCCTCCGAATACTGTCGCCGGCCAGATCCACCGGAGCCCCCTCCCGGCCGCTTCCTCCTCTCGACCCCAGTCCCGTCCTCCACCTGCTCCGCGTGCCCAAACCCGTTGTCTCTGATCCCACCCCTCATATCCACCCCACACCCGCATCCGACCTACTCTAGCTTGCTCGCTCTGCCAGAGAGGAGGGGCACCGGAGCAGCGGGCATTGGCGAAGATGGAGAGCAAGCGGGTGCTGGTGGTGGGCGGGAGCGGCTACCTCGGCCAGCACCTCCTCACCGCCTTGTGCGGGGGCAACGGCGTCGATGTCGACGTGGCCTTCACCCACCACCGCGGGGCCGCGCTGCGGGCGCTGCTCGACGCGCTCCCCAGCGTCCGCGCCTTCCGCACCGACCTACGCTCCGGTGACCTTCGGACAGGTACGCGCAACTCCCCTCCCCATTCCGCGAGCACTGTGTTAATTCTCTGTGTGGAACAACATATCAGTACATGATGTAACCATTAAACCATGGTGTCTTCTCTGTGTGGATTCTACTCATAGATGCTGTCCTACTACAGCGGTATGAACCATCCACTCACCAGCAGTTACATGTAATGTAGCTACGTAGCTCATTTTAGCTGTCGTATATGAGATGCAGAAACAACTAACTAGGAAATTTTGGCTTTCGGAATTCTAATCGGCTCGGGTTTTCTGTCTCGTCTCGCAGGCGGATTCAGTGTGGCGTTCGACCCCCTTGATGGTTCCAGCATTGTGGACACCAACTTCACCGTGGGAACCATCTTTGGAGTCTGGCCCGGCGACAAGCTGACGGGCGTCACCGGTGGAGACCAAGTTGCCGCCGCCATGGGAATCTACAACCCTCGCAGCACTTTCATCGTTTCCCTCAAGGACAGCCCTGGAACACATGAATTCCTTCTTCTCGACGAAGGTTCACTTCAGTTCCGAATCAAGTATCCAGTCGAAGTTATGTACGCATATGTAATGGTGTATTGATCGAGCACCTACAAATGCTGCAGGTAAATGGCAGCATGTCAAGGACACTACAACCATTGGAGAAGGGAAGATGTTCTCCCCTGGTAACTTGAGGGCCACATTTGATAACCCTGATTATGTCCTGGCCGTGTAGCGTTGTCGTGTGTTGGGCACTGCGAGTGTCTGCTCAACACAATAGTTATGAGATTCGTCAGTCTGTGTGCCATGCCATTTGATGTTACATGAGAAAATAGGTGTTCTATGAAAATAAATAAAGGATAACCAACCACTAAGTAGAAGCATCCTGATTGGTATTATTGTTCTCATGTAAATTTCATAGGCTCGTTATCCTTCATCATTGTGAACATTCAATTTCTCAAGATTCTCAGTAACAGCATTCACAAAAGGCTAGTGAAAACTAGTGATTCAGTAGAAGTCCAAAATTGCACTACTAACACTAGAATGGCAGAGAGAAAGTAATTTGAAAAATTGCATGATTTCCTTGAGACCTTGACATACCAGGCTAGCTTTTGTTTTGGGTTCATTCAGTTTCTGCACATAAACAGAGCATATATTCAGTTTTTTTCTCATAAAGAGAGCAGATGTTCATTACTTGCACTTACACAGAGTTAATGCTATGGTCTTGCACACAAATGTAGCATGTACATTCACTTGTAGCACTTGAAAAAGTCAATCTTCAGTTTTTGCACTTGAACACACCATACATTCTGTTTTTGCTCTGAATATGATCAATTTTTCAGTTTCTTCACTTAAAACAAAGTAAAGTTCGGACTTTAGACACAAAGATGCCATGTATATTCACTTTACGTAATAAGTTTTCAGTTTCAACACTGAAATCAACATATATATATTTAGAATGAGAGGCTGCCAGGAGCTATTGCCCTATAAGGATGAGTTTATGATTCAAAGCTTGTTACTACATTAGTTGCTTGCTCCAAGTGTCTTGGTCTTGGATTTTATCTTGATGTGCACAACACTCCTATATTTCTGGATAATGTTCTGGATAATGAAGTCAGATACCCTCCAATTTGGACGACCCATTTAGTTGAAACTAGTTTCTGCACCATATGCTATCTAGCTGTTGGGTGCTAATTCTAGTTACTTTATATGAAGCAACAGTTATCTTGCAGCCTTCTAATATGCAATTCTAATAATATTTCATATCCTGATTTTTTAGTTGTATATGTCATTCATGCATGAATTCCTTTCTTATGTACCAGCTCCCTAATCATGTTTTTTGTTTTTCGGGTTGCTATCTTAGGAGAGAATCCCTTCTCCTATAAATGTTTATGCAAAAGCAGTTGATGTGCACTTATATCCATATTCACGTCTAAGATCGTCAACTGAGATGTTTCTATTGTAAATGTTTCTGTTATGGGTTGCTTTCTCATTCATGCTTTGTTAGATCTTTTGCTCGAATTGAAATATTTATTGTGGGCAAATGTCAAGTACATATTTGTTACTACCTCTGTAATTTATAAGAGCGTTTAGAATAGTAGAATAGTGATCTAAATGCTCTTATATTTCTTTACGGAGGGAGTACTTTATATTCTAGTGTTGTTTGTACATGCTTTCTGGCAAATGTTCTGTTAGCTAATTTGAAGATAACAGTGAGTGCTAGTGCTTAATGTTTCTGTTCATATAGCTAACCAGCTGCTGTTGTGCATAAAATTGCAGGATCTTTGCGTGTAAGTTCTGGTTGTAGTGTGCGCTCACGTTTTACATGCCCCTATGTTTAGTAAGATTAAATTACTAATCTTAATGATTAATGGTTAAGTTTTTCTATTTGAAGCAGCACCTACTTTCTGGTCATGTAGTGTTTAAAACTAATAATTATGATGCATTGGTCCATATGGCCTTGTTTTTTAATGCATATATATGATGTAGTTGATAGGCCTTGATCTCAACCTCTGAAGTTTAACAAACTGGTCTATATTACTAAGGATGTATAATGTAGAAGTATAAAAACCATAAATTCAAGCTTCTGCTGTAGCATGCTCAATATATACTGTTATAAAATAGTGTGTTCTACAAAAGGTTGAAACAGCATGGTCTCGGTCATTTGTAGGAAGTAGAAACACTAAGGCTGACATCTTTTACACCTCACTGTTTTATTTGTTTTTTCTAATTTAATTTTGTGGATAGTAAATTTGCAATTGTACGTCCTTTGTAAGAAATGCATTTTACGTTTCCATGCCCTGTAATTATGAAGCATGTGTCTCTGATATTCTGCATGACTGAAAGGCTGATATCTTGTATAAATTTGGCTTTTGCAGGTAATCCTTTTCCCTGCCATGTTCAGCTGCATTGCTCTGAAGGGTGATAGGAACCATCTTCCTGCCGCCAAGAAGGGACTTGAAGCTGTCAAAAGGCACTTGTAGAGCTTGTGGCTGTGATTACATTTGTAGAGCTTGTGGCTGTGATTACATTTGTAGAGCTTGTGGCTGTGATTAGCATTGTATCTAAGTTACATGATGTAACAGAATTATTTTGGTTGTTATTTGAAGTATTATGTGTGCTTTCTGCCTGGTCCAATTTGAATATTGTTTATTCGTTTACTGATGAATTGAAAACATGGACCCACATACTACAACCTAACAATCGGGACCCATTTGAGTATTGGACCCATTTTTTGAAGAAAAAAAACTAAAACATTGAGCCAGAAAGGCCTTAGCCCAGAAAGAGAAGTGCTGAAATATTGGGCCAGGCCCATGTAGCCAACCAGAATGACAACAGAAATGATAATTAAAAAGGTTGAATTAGTGGGCTTGGCCCATGTAAAACACCTAATCGGAGCGGGTTGAATCTTGTCAGTGACCTTTTCAATTGGTCATACTTTTGCCATGTCAGATTGCCACGTCGGATCCGACGTGGCCTGGGCAGACAGCTAGTGACCAAAACAAAAGGTCATGGGTTCAACGACCTTCTGTTTTGGTCGTAAACATCTACGACCTTCTCACAAAGAAGGTCGTTAATTTCAGTTTACGACTGCCAGCTTTTGACCTTCTATTTTTGGTCACAAAAAGGTCACAAATGAAAAACAATGACCTTTTAGTGACCAATAGTCAAGGTCACAAGTTGACATATTTCTTGTAGTGCATAGGTGGTACTTGCTTTGCAAAGTACCACACTAGACATAAATACGAATGTTGAAGCTGGGCTGAAAATAATGAATGGATTGAGCTGGCATTTGGTGGAGGATGGTTATTTGGGCATAGGAAAGCACTGTAGAAAATGGATACTATTTGGACATGCCAAAGTGGTACTTCCTTCACAATGCTCTTCTCTTGACAGAAACTTTTTAAAATTAGTAAGAGAAATTGGCTAAATGAAATGAGCTCAAATTTGGTGTAGGTAAGTTACATAGGCATATATAATATGTGGAAAAAATTCAACTCATTAGGATATGCATAGCTAGTACTTCTTTCACAAAGGTTCTAGGTGGACAAAAACTTTGGAAATTTGCCGAGGAAGATTTACCAGGCAAATGGAGCTGAATTTTATTATGAGGCAATTATTTGGATAGGAAAGAGTTCCCAAAAATTTTGAGGGCAACAAAGAATATATAAATAACACTTTCTTCACAATGCTCTTCTCTGGACTGAAACTTCGGAAAATTAGTGAGAGAAATTGGCTAAATGAAGTGAGCTCAAATTTGGTGTAGGTAAGTTACATAGGCATATAGAATATGTGGCAAAAATTTAACTCATTAGGATATGCATAGCTAGTACTTCTTTCACAAAGGTTCTAGGTGGACAAAAACTTTCGAAATTTGCCGAGGAAGATTTACTGGGCAAGTGGAGCTGAATTTTGTCACGAGGCAATGATTTGGATAGGAAATAGTGCCCAGAAATTTTGACGGCAATCAAGAATATATAAATAGCACTTCCTTCACAAAGTGTTGTTCTGAACGGAATAGGAAAATGAATATTGTTGAATTATTTTTGAACTAGGCAAGGAAGGTTTTCTACATATTTGACGAAGATATGAGCCAATGAATTTATGAGATTTTTTTGGGAATTTTGGGAATGACAGAAATATAGGTTGCTTCACAACCTGGGGAAAAAATTGCCACATGGACATGACACATAGGCAAAACTGATGAGGTGGCGCCTAGTCATAGCAACCCACCACAATTTACAAGATTATTACCATCTATATTGGTCGTGATCAGCTAGAAATAAGGTAGCGGACCAATGCTATCTGCTTTATGACCATTTCGTGTAAGGAAATTACGACCTTTCTGACTAAAATGATCATTATAGTTTAGGGTTTGGACCCCCCGAATAGCTTTTGACCAATTGGTCTGAAATGGTCATAGATCTATGACCAATTCTTCCAGGATCACTAACAAAAGGTCACTAGTTGACATATTTATTGTAGTGATAGGTTAGACCTTTAGTACTGGTTTGTGTCACAAACCGGCACTAAAGAGGCTCGTGGGGCCCCGGCCTGACGCCGGCCTGCCACCACCCCTTTAGTACTGGTTCGTGGCACGAACCGATACTAAAGGTTCAAATGAACCGGCACTAATGCATAGTTGTTCGAACCAGCACTAATGATCACATTAGTGCCGTCTCAAATACAAACCGGGACTAATGAGCTGAACATTTGACCCTTTTTCTACTAGTGATATATGCATTTTTCACTTTTAGTTTATATATTATTAATCCAAATATTCATGTTAATTCATGTTTCAAGCAACCAAATCTCATTGAAATAAATTGCAACCAATTCCTGTGACAACACGAGGGGTATCATCCTACCCCTATGAGGGCAGAACCAAAATAGAGCTCACTGACACAATTAGATATATAATTTAAGGTTATTAATAGTCAAGAATCCAAAAGAACTAGATAAAATGTATTAGAATAACATATAGTACTAAAATTTTGTTAACATTTATCGGACACCGCTAGCAAGGGCATGTAAACTAGAGAGGTCACAACCACGCCCTTGTATTTCATCGGCAAAGGAACAACAACAGAGAGCTCAAACAAACCATGGCAATGCAGTAAGATCCGTGGAAGAGGGCCATGCATTAGTGCATAGTTAAGTGGTGATCTCAAGTTTGCCATGTTCGTGTTTACCAAACTAGTAGGCTCGCCTTTTTTCCACCAGTTGTTTGATCGATCAACTGGTCATTGTTTTCTCTCCAAGGGAAATTCCTATAGTACATACATCATCATTGGCAAAACTGGCCATGTAGGTTATTCAATGGTGTGACAGAGAGTAAATGAGGAGAGACATCAAGCTTGCATGTATATAAACCAATGAACCCACAAGCTCTAGGATGAAAAGAGAGAGCATACTTTACATTTTATCATCTTTATTGAACAACTTGAGATACACTATTATAATACATATTATGTATTGTTGGATATCCATTTGACGACTGAACCTTGAATATCCACGATTGGTTCCCTCAAGCTGGTGTTTCCGCTAAAGATGATACATTGAACGAACCGGAAAACCAAGTACCTTGAATAGTGCGTCGAGATGAAATCCTCAAAAATATTGTGATCAAGAGGCATTTGAATATGGTGTCGGCCACATGAAATATGGAACTAACACTAGTAGAAAAGGGGGCAATGGTCCAGGCCGGGCCACCCCAGTAGTCCCGGTTCAGTCCAGAACCGGGACCAATGGGGGCATTGGACCCGGTTCGTGAGCCCCGGGGGCCGGCCGGGCCACGTGGGCCATTGGTGCCGGTTCGTCTGGACCTTTTGGTCCCGGTTGGTGGGACGAACCGGGACCAATGGGCCTCACCACCATTGGACCCGGTTGGTGGTATGAACCGGGACCAAAGGCTTCCCTTTAGTCCCGGTTCATGCCACCAACCGGGACTAAAGGGTTGGTCCTTGTTGCGGTCAGTGTTTAGTCCCACCTCGCCAACCGAAGGGCGCTCACACCGATTTATAAGCGCCTCCCTCTCTGCCTTGTTGAGCTCCTCTCAAAGTGAAAATAGATGCCCTTATATAGGGAATTTGACCAAAATTCATACTGAATTTCTCTGAAGTTAGTAGAAATTTATTATGAATTTAGGTTGAATTCTCTCTATAAGCGCATATATGTTCATTTTTTTAGTAAAGTTAATCACAATTATTTTTCTTCTATTTATTTCTGAGTAGTTTTTTATATAGTTTTTCTTTTCTTTTCTGCTATATTTATTTTTTTCTATTTATTTCTGAGTTGTAATAAGTCATTAAAAATAAAAAGGAGGCGCAATGCTCGTTAATTAGCTTCAAGCCTTTCGGAATAGTGTAAACTGCACTGCACATACCTCCGTGTAGTCTACCCTAATCCTCAAGGCTTGAAGCTAAGCAACGTGTAGGTGAGCATTGAGCCTCTTCTTCATCGTCTCTTCACTCAGGGCTTATAAACCGCTGCGAGTGCCTCTCGCTTGGCGAGGTGGGACTAAAAAACAGCTACAGAAAGAATCAATTAAAAAACAGTTGCAGAAAATAAGTAAGTAATTACAAGGGTGCATTGGTACCGGTTGGAGGCAACAACCGGGACCAATTCCCACCTTTGGTCCTAGTTCATGGAACCTACCGGGACCAATGCCTCCCCTTTGGTCCTGGTTGGTGCCACCAACCGGGACCAAAGCCCTCTGTTTCCCGCCCTTTGTGCTGCTAAAAAGAGGCCTTTGGTTCCAGTTGGTGGCACCATCCTGGACCAAAGAGGGCATTTGTCCTGGTCCGTGGCAAGAACCAGGACTAAAGCTTCATGTATATAAGGCTGCCGGACCAAAATTTTGGTTTGCATCTTGCAGATTGCACCCGACGACGCGCGTGAAGAGGACGCCGCCAAGCTGCCGGACACCGTCGCCGTCGCCCCTGCCCCGGAGCCCACGCTGACGTCGTCGCCGTCCGCCGCCCTCGCCGTCGCCATCGCCCCCGCCCCGGAGCCCACGACGACGTCGTCCGCCGCCCCCACTGTCACCGTCCGCCGCCCATGCCGTCGCCGTCGC
>NC_057798.1:81741381-81756291 GCF_018294505.1 Triticum aestivum
GGGGGGGGTCCAACCTCTGTACTTGCCAGTAGTATGGAGTATCAGAGTTACCCCCCGGGTTCAGGGTTTTTCTTTTTTGTGGTTGTTTTCACAAAACAAAATCATGACCTGTGATAACATCAGGAAAAGGGGGCATGCTAAGCCTCTAGAGAGTGTACACAGAAATTGAATCAGTCTACCATCTCTTCTTTGAGTGCATTGTAGCTAGGCAGGTTTGGGTAGAGGTTGAAAGTCTGCTTCAAGTTTCTATTGGTAACTTTGAATGAGTCGCAATACTCCATTGTTTTCAAATGGGACGCAACGGTTGAAAGGCTTTGTGAAAAAGGATATTTGCATCTTAATGCAGTTTCTTCCGTTGTCCTATGGGGGCCGTGGAATTTTAGGAACTCCACTGTTTTTAATAGATGCTCTAGGATCTCTATGAAACAGGTCCTAGGGTTGGTCTCTCGATATTTGAGAGATCGGAGAAAGCAGTACTAGATTTACAGGAGGGGCTTCCGATGGAATTTCAGACCCTGATGTGGATGTTGTTCGAAATGCTGCACGTGGTGCGAGGAGTACACTGGAATGCCAGAAGGAGAACCCTCAAGATGAAGCCCTCATACATGATGTGTTCTCTAGTTACTACTCCCTCCCTCTCATATTATGGGCCGGAGGGAGTAGGAGTGAGCCACCCTGGCCCGCGTGCCTGTTTGGCTTTGTGTGAACTCTCGTTGTTTTGGTGATTTTGCTTTAGGGTTGTGCTCTAGCTTCTGAATAGCAGACACTCTTTTCATTTCTCTTGTCTGGATGATGCTGTAACATTTGATGGTTTCGTCCTTAATTGAAAGGAACCGGGCCGTGGGCCCCTGATTATTAAAAAAAAGGCTTTTCATTCGATCCTTCAAGTAATTCAACCGCTGCGTCAGGAGAGGAAACTCGCAAGTCGCAAGAAACACCAGTACCACATTTGCTGCATCGTCGATCCAGCATCCGTCCCAACAGTTATCATATTCCTTGTAACACCGTTGGTAGTTGGGCGATGCATTGTATATGGATCCATCCATACATACACATCACAGTTGACATGCATGCAACCAAATCCTCTGGTCCAAATCATAAGATACCTGACTGACCGACTCACTGCCTGATTGATTCAGCCACTAGTATAATCCCAGCAGCATTGCAGATGTAGTGTAGTGGCCTGCATGTGTACGTACGAACGACGCCTATCTGCTCTGCTCTTGACTTTTGCCGCGCCAAATGTCACGCCCAGCCTATAACCAAGCAAAAAAATACCATTATTTCGCGCATCATCGCCCCATGTGGTTGCCGCGCACATGCCTGCACCGAGAACCCAATCTGGACCGACCAATCCAAATTAATCAGCCGCTAATTCGCTCGCAGATTACTGGCGGCTGACATGTGCTCGCTCTCATGATCCAGCGACAGTTTGCTCCTTCGATTGGCGGCCATGATCGGGGGCACTGTGGGATCGATGGTGATGTCGACCACGACATGCCTGGAACAGGAGGGTTCATACGCTCATGCTGAATCAGGGCCTGGATCGGAACGGCCATGTGCCCGAGCAGACCGGCCACCTGATTCGTGGTAGAAAAATGCCCAGCATTTCAGGCTTTCCGCCCGTGCCCGCGCGCCCACCACGCGTCCGCCTGCCGGGCAACGTGCGCGCGCCGTGAGCCCGGCCGGCCGCCCATGCGCCGGAGCTAGCATCCATCATATGCCGCCGTGCATGCCATGCCAGGCTCCACCACCGTCCACCGGCAGCAGACGGCGTCGGCGCCGGAGACGGAGCCGGAGGTCGATCCCACTGGCTCGCTCGCGCCCTCGCCCGCACAACGAAATCGTCAGCCGAGCACTGTTTCCGCACGCTCGCCGGGCCTGTGCGCCCACATGGCACGGGCCAAGCGTCGTGGAAGCGATCGATTACCGACTGGGGACGCATAATAAAAGGGGAAAAGATCTATGGATAAGATAACGGTGATTTCTGGCAGGCTAGATTCTCCGCCAATTTAAGCCGCTGAGGCCATCGGCCAGAACCCAGAAGTCAGAAGTGAGCCTGGAGGTTTGGCTCTGGACTTTCTGGAGACTTTCTGAAGCATACGCGTAAATGCCCGTACACGGTACACACAATATTGTCTGTATTAATTCAATCATTCACCTGGCATGGCATCGCTGGCATCCACGAAATTACGAGCGATCCACCTTGAAACGCAACGCACACGAGGGCAGGCATGCATGCAATGCAGGGATTCAGGCTGCCATATTCTGAGCCTGAACGGCCTGAGAACCCTGCAGCGGCCGAAACAGTCGAGCCAGCGGCAGAGCAGAGGAGCCATTGCCATGACATGCATACAGTCAGTTCTATCTGGATTTGGCCCATGCGATGCGAGCGTTACATTCCTCAGCTGCCATTACCCATCGCAAAGCCAGTGCCCACATGTATGTTTACGTGGTCGAAGTCAGCATGCTTCATTCATGGACCGTGAACGTTTCTGAGCTCACTGTCGATGCTATGGACTTGCGCCGCTGCTGCTGCTTAGTTTTTGAGTCTGCACATGCACGGCATGTGCATGTGCATGTGGCCGTATGCGGCGAGGGTGCTCGTGCGTGGGCACTGGCAAGCCACGAGACACAGAACGTGTCGCTCCTGCCGCGGCTGCATGCGTCGGCACTGATGCCCGCTTAACTTTCTTCTATCCGTGAGTCCATCTGGTTAGGTTAGGTGCTGCGTCAAATGGTAAGCCAGTCCAAGCAAGCAACCGTTGAGCTAATTAATCAGGGTTTTTTAATTTTTATCCAATCCAATCCACTCCAACGTGTCGAAATTACAAGGAGAAACGTTTCAGGATTGGTAGCTGCGACCGAACCATGATACGGTTCACCTACTTTACACTATCCCCAAACAGGAGCTCTCCTCTCCTTTTGACCCTATCCGAACAGTAGTATTTTTTTTAAAGTCCTTATCCTTATTTTAATATTTTTTGGGGGATCGGCACTATCCTTATTATAATTACCAGTGCATTGGTATTACTTTTCGGCAAAATGGAAATTTTCCTCGAAGAGAAAAAGAAACCAGTGACAATTTGATTGAAAAGTCCAATGACAAAAAGAAGGAGATTCTTTAGCGATAATATGCCCTATGAAACATGGGTCTAGGACTCGCAAAAAAAACAAGGGTCTAGGCACACCCACATTGAAAAAGTATTTTATTTAATAATAATAAATGTAAGAAACTTTTTTTATAACGAACATGGTGTAGTGTTATACTCAGGTGTAAAGTTTTGAGAAGAAATGCCTTCCGTGATCTTCAGTTCCAAAACAAAATATAACCATATACTCCCTCTGTCCCATATTAATTGTCGTTCAAACAGATGTATATAGTCGTATTTCAGTGTTAGATACATCTTTTTGAACAACAATTACTATTTAAGATTTTTCAAATTTAAAATTTTATTTTCACCGAGAAGAACATGAAAGTCATTTCTTCACCAAACTTTACAAGCGAGTAAAACACTCGTGCTCGACACAAAAAAGGTTTCCAAATTACCAGATTTTTTTTCATATTCATAAAAATTTAGATGTTTTAGCGGGTGCGCCTAGAACCATGTCCCAAAAACATGCGACCATTTGTTAGGTTGTTATTTAGTACGAGTTGGTGAAATGAGGGAATCTATAAAAAATAATTCAATAAGGTCGTCCAAAAACCTGGACGACCTTACTAGAAATTAAATGTCCGGTGTGGCAAGAGAGAAAAGAATTCCGAAAGTTATAACTCTGAACATAAATTTCTTGTTAGAAAAACCTTTACAAAATTTTGAATTGTCAAAACAGTGTTGCTTTATGCAAGAGTGGAAGCCCCGGAGGGTGAATCATCAGGACTGAAAGAGAAGAAAAATAAGAGGCAATTTGGAGGTCGAGCTACCTACAGGCCGAAATCTGTCTCGTGGGTTGCATAGGGCTCCGCCTCCTCATCCTCCTCCTTCAAGAAAGAAAGTTAGGGTTCGTGCCTCTCGCCGGCGCCGGCGCAGGCCCGCCTCGTCTCCGGTGGCCCTAGGACCATGGAGGCGCGGTGGATCCTGTAATGGGTCGGCGGGAGGGCTTCGTTTTTAGTCGTTTTTTTTCAATCTTGTTAGGGTTTGTGTCCTACTCAGGAAGGCGAGACGGCGGCGGCTCCCTGAAGATTGAATAAAGGTCTTCCCGCCTAGCCCTCGTTCCGGCGGTGCGTCTAGCATTGTTGGTGGGCGTGTGGAGGTGTGTCTCCGGCAGATCTATCTTTGATGGATTTGCTCGGATCTCGTCGTTGTTTCTCTACGTTCGTGTGCCTTCGGTTTGGATCATTCCGATCTACGTTATTTTTCATCGGCGGCGGTTGTTGTTCTGGGGTGCTGGTCCTATGGGGCCTTAGCACGACGACTTTCCGACTGTCTACTACAACAAGTTGTGCCCGGCTCCGGCGATGGAGGGGCGATGACGGTGGCGCGCCTTCGGCTCGCTTCGGTGCTTGTAGTCGTCGCTAGGTGGTCTATGATTCTGGATGTATTTTTTATTTCCGGTATTCATTGTACTGCCTTGATTGAAGATAAATAGATTGAAAGTTTTTTCGAAAAAAAAAAGAGAAGAAAAAAAACAGTAACTTTGTCAAAGCTGTACTGCTATGCCGTGACTCAACCACCAATTTTTTTGTTTGCGAACTGACTGAGCCACCATTTGGTTTACCAACTTTACTCTATCGCCAAACATGAGTTTCTTCATTTATCTTTTTGCGGGGAAGACATGAGATTTTGGTTCCTTTTGACCTTCTTACACTAGCTAGAGTATTATTACCTTTTGGTGGAAAGCGAGACCTTTTTTTTTTCTCTGCGGTGGAGCGTTCACTGGCGTACGTATATGCCGGCAGTACTGTATACCAGCACGGTATGTACAGGTGCGGCATGATGGGACGATACGTAGAGCGGAGGTAGGTGGCGTAGCATAGCATAGCACAGCAGGGGCAGAATGTGCGTGCGTGCGTGCGCGTGCGTGCCTACACGGTGGCGCATGCGCATGTGAGCACCCCTGGCACCATGTTAGCAGCGCCCATGAGGGGCCGAACATGGCATGTAGGAAAGCTATGCCTCTGCCTCATGGCGCCTAATCATGCCCACCGCCCCGCTGGCCCGGCTCACTCACTCGCTCCACCCCTCGCCCGCTCGCTCACGTACGGCGCTCTGCCGTCACCACCCCGCCCCACCGGCGACGAACACCACGGCGAAACCCCATCAACGGCACGGCCAGTAGCCTTTGTCCTTGCTTGGCAGCACGAGAACAATTGAAACGAAACGAGATGGACATGTACACGTCGTCTGCAGGCGTCCATGGGCTGATGATCTACATCTACATGCAGCGCCTACGGTCGTTTACGTACGTGGGGTGGTGGCCGGTGACGGTGTGTGGATTAATTTGGTGGAGACGAGGCCACGTAGGCCGTTGATTTCTATCGCCCATGCGAGGACAAGAAAACAACAAAACAAATGGGAGCAGAGTACATCCATCCAGTGATAAAAACCACCGGAATCTTTCTTGCTCGCAAGTTAACTCCGTCCCTCACTCCGCTTTATATATATCCCGGCAGCGGCAGCTCCCTCCCTCCCACTCATCCCACCCAGCCCCTGCATCTGACTTGCAAAGCCATCGTCCATCGAGACCAGAGCGCCAGCCCACGACTAGTGCGCAGCGCGCGCGCAACAACAGAGCAAGCCAGCCGCCCCAGCTCGCGCTCTCTCCCCCGGCCGGCCACGATGGCGCCCTCCTCCTCGACCTCCACCACGGCGTCGGCGGCGGCGGACGAGCGGGACCGCAAGCGCAAGCGGGGCGCCGTTGGCGAGGCGGGGACGGAGGCGGAGGCGGAGAGGACGCCCAAGTGGCGGACGCGGCGGGAGCACGAGATCTACTCCACCAGGCTGCTCGACGCGCTCCGCCTCGTGCGCGCCGGGGGCGGCGTCGCCCACTCCCCGTCCCCGGCACGCCAGGTGCGCGAAGCGGCCGACCGCGCGCTCGCCGTCGCCGCCCGCGGCCGCTCCCGCTGGAGCCGCGCCATCCTCGCCTCTCGCCGCGCTCACCGCGTGCACCGCGTGCGCCTCCACGCTCCGGCACCATCCCCTGCACCTGCTCTGCCACGGCGCGCTTCGCCGGGCGCGTCCTCCTCCGGCTCGACCACCTCCTCCTCCGCGCCGGCGCTGGCGAGGAAGGCGAAGGCGCTGGGGCGGCTGGTGCCGGGGTGCCGGAAGCTGCCGTTCCCGGCGCTCCTGTCCGAGGCGTCCGACTACATCGCCGCGCTGGAGATGCAGGTGCGCGCCATGGCGGCGCTCGCGCAGGCTCTCTCCGCCGTCTCCCCGCCGCCGTGATCCGTCCACCCATCCATCCGGCCGCCTCAACCCCAACATCCCCCGCGAATTGCCCCGCGCGTCGGCGCATGTACATTTTCCTCCCCGTGCCGTGCCGCTCCAGTGTGTGACGATGAATCGACGCCACGCCACGCCACGCCGGCGATTGTCAACCCGGCCGGCCGCGTGCATGCTAGGAAGAAGAAGAAGAAACAGTAGCCGCTCATTTGTAGATTCTTGTTAGTGTTTTGGTTTGGGGGTGTGTCTGCTAAGCTAAATCCGTAAATGCATGAGAGAGATTTTCAGTACTATATTTCCGGAGTGTTGTGTTCTCATCAGCAAGCACGAGATCGCCGTTATTTTTGACAATGTTGGTGTCAGACTGTCAGTGCTTTGGTTTGACAAGCAAAGTGCAATGTTAATTAATTTATTTATTTTTTGTCAGAAAGACAAGTGCAACGTTAATCTTTCGCAAGATTTTTTTAATCTTTTCCCTTGACCTAATCGAGACGAGCTTTGTACGGTGGCCGGCCGCCCGTAACGACGAACGGGCCACGCGATAATTCCCCATGTGGGAGGATTAAATAACACGTGACACCTCTGACCGGCCGGGCCCGGCGGCAGGCACTCATGGCGCGGGGCCGAGGCCGCCTGTCAGGTGTCGCGCGCTCTTCTTTTTTTTGCAGGCACTCTTTTTTTTGTGCAGTAAACTTGTAGAAATACAGACGTTCGATGTAGAGATACGTTGAGGTATACCGCTCGGCTACGCGACAAGGGCAGCTCGCCTCCGTCCGCCCGCGGGCCCACAACGTGCGTCGGGCGGGCCCGCTGGGGCAGCCGCACATGCGGCGTGGTGGCTTCGCTGTCGCGCGGGTCCCCCGGGGCCTCTCCACGGCCCACCCGCAGTGCTATGGCTGGCTGCGCCTCACGTGGCCCGTACGCGTGGTAGGGATGGACGGCCCTGATCCACGTCGCCGTGCGATTGGCGCGCGCATACGACGACATGGCTAGCTTCCCGCCGAGAGCGGGTCGCGTGCATGCCATGCGCGACAGGCCGTGTGCGCGGCACAGTGCGGGCGCGTACGTTTGACATGCTCACCGCGTACTTGCGTGACAAGAGAGACGCACAGATGTAGGAGCAGATGTAGCTAGCCCATCGCGTGTTTGTCAACTAGTCGTACGTAACGTACCACGCATGGATGATGGATGTGGATGCATGTTTTTGAACCTACTCGTCGGGATCCGCACCTAGTGCACGGTTTGTTCAGGCAAGTTATCACTACTTTTTACCAGTTACTCTTACTATTATTAAGCAGGTTATCTGACAGCGTTAGTAGATCCCTTGAGGAAAAAAATCGAATGTACCAGTACCGCTAACTTTTATCGGTTCTGGCGTCGGTGTGGTGCAGTCCCCGTGAGAGATGATGGATATGTGTCGCGACTCGTTCAACACGTACGTACGGTTCATGCAGCTGCCTCGCTCCACCTCGAATTAATTCGACGGAGATTCCGGTCTTCGGTCGCCGAAGTGAGCAGTCGTCACCGGTCCTCGGTCGCCGGGGTGAGCAGTCACCACGTCCGTATTTCTTGAAGTTCGATGCCTCGATGGCTCGATCAGCACATGTACGCGCAATTTAAAAGCGTGTGTGACGAACGACAGCGACCAGCAACAACCGTCCAGACCGTTCTTGCTGCCTAGCTATAGTAGATAGCTTTCCATCTTAATCCTCCTTCCACAATCCACAGTGCCAACATGGCAAAAATAACAATTCAGGCAAACTACCTATATGTTCACCCTCTCATGCCGAGGCAAATAGTGCAGCCGTTATGAACACATGCCATGAGGAGGTACATGACATGTTCGCAGAGCCGGTTGTACATCGTGTTGTATTCTCTTCCCCTCTTAATATATAAGGCACACAATTTCTCTTGCGTGTTTGCGAAAAATATATGTATGAGGAGGTACATGATCCTACACGCCGATCATCGCAAGTTACTCTTTCTCACGCCCTTAATGGCATGAGTTGCTCTCGTGGACCTGGTCTACCGCACGGCCTTTGGTCGTTGAAGAAGAGCTCCTCAAGTGGCGGCACCATACCATCATCTTCCAGTGATGAGAAGGGCACCACACCAGCTAGTGATCATGTTCTCGGCATGGCGGATCAAAAGCACCATAACACGACCATCTTCGACATTGAGGAGTGAGGCATAGTTGGTCCCTGAACTATTTTAGTGGTGTCACGTAGGTGCTTGAAGTGTAACAAGTGTGTCATGCTAGGCAAATATAGGCCCTCGAATTATATATTCTAGTGTTGAATTGGTCAGGCCCGGTTTGGTTGAAGGGGTCATCCAGGATGGGTTGGGACGGTACCAAAAAAAACAGTTGTTTGGTTAACGCACTTGAACGATTCCAACCAAAAAACTGGAATATGCTCTGAAGAAATTGAACCATCCCACCCCAGAAATTGGTCGAACCGTGCGGTCCAGTCTCACAAGATTATTTTATGTCATGCTGTCTCTATGTCTTGTGATTATTTTATGTGAGGACCACATCCAAGCCACCTTTATCCCTTCAACACAACAGGAAATGGGTTCATCCCACTCATCTTAACCAAACACCAAAACTGAACCATCCCATTCATAAAATCTAGATGGTCCCAACCCAACCCACTCATATCTACCCCTTCAACAAAACACACTATTAAGGACCTGGATGACGATTTTTATAGTTTACGGACCTGCGTGATACCCCCTTAAATAGTCCAGCGACTTACAATGTACTTCACTCAACATTGGGAGAACCGCATTTTTTTCTTCGAAAAACCCGGCATTGTGGATGCAAAGGCTTGAGACGTAAGGTCTCTGCGTTTTTACGAAGAATTTTTTTTTACCCGTAGGTAGAAGAAGGCATAGTTTATCTCAGACAACATTACCGAAATGGTGGAAAGTTTGAACAGCAAGCAAGATGGAAGAACGCTCACATATAGGAGGCTGGCGCCCACCAGTAGTTCGGCTCACAAAAGGAAACTGTTTTCTCACCTCCAAGATTTCGTTCCTCCACGCAAACTGCTCCTGCAAGGGCAGTTGTACATACACATGCTCCACTCCACACATGCTGGGACGCTCCAGTACGTGATGTATCTTTGCAAGATTTCTACTGTCGACGTGCCTGTCCTCAGAGCCTCAAACCGTGCAACATCCAACGCAACATGAGTGAAAGATGGCCCATAGACCATGCCGCCTTTGCTGCATGCCTCCAAAAGAAATTTAGAAATTCGTCCAAGGTGGTGGTACGTACCCCATGCATGCATGTGGAACGCTCACATGCATGGGGTCCAGGCCAGGCCAGGCCAGGGCAGTGCAGGGCATGTCGTGTCTCTCCTCTCTTTCCGTTACCTTCCCTGCCCAGGTCCGTCGGCGTGGCACTGTCTCTCGCCTTTACTTCTTGCCGCTCTTTCTGTCACTGCCGTGTGGGGCCGTGGCGCGTGCCCTCGCCTGAGGATGTTCGTTCGTTTCCATGACAAAACAGAGCGCGGAAGAGGACGGGCGGGAAGGAGAGGGAAAGAAAGTCAAGAGGCATGCAGCAGCATGCAGCAGAGCCCACAACGTGCGCCGATAACGACCCCGGGCTATGGAGGGGCCCGGCTGGAAACGCGCGGTGCTTTGCCGCCGGCCGACGTACGTGGCCTCCCGCCGCACCACCCGAAAAACGGACGAACCGGCCGGTGCGGTGCACGCACGCTCCCTCCCTCCCTCGCCGATGCCATGATCCGTGCTCGTTCGTGTAGCTAGCAGGAAAGTGCAAGTCTTAGTGGCGAAGCTACATATGGTCGAGCCGGTAGGGATCTGGCCATGTATATCCACATCTTGGTTAGTTTCTCCTTGATTAGGTGGCTCATTACGGGCGGTTAATTATTTTGACCCTTTCGCAACAGAAGAAAATGTCGTGTGAGGATGCATGGCTTCGGCTTCTGACTCATTTTTTTCCTTTTTTTTTGCGAATAGGACTCTGACATTAAAAGAAACAACGAACAGTACAAAGCACCCCAAGAAAAATGAAAATTACAACGAGATTCCTGAGAAGCCCTTCATCTTCAACCTCCAGATCGTGTTGACGGCGCGCCGCCGCTGCCGCTCCTCCCTGAGTCGGCTTGACGTTGTTGGTTGCCGACGGGAAGTCGCCGAACGGGTCAAGAAGACCACATCCGTCCCGGAGACGAAGAAGAAGGATGAACTGCCGATCAAGCTCCATGACGATCTAAAGATTCCCACAGACAGACGAAATCCTTGAAGACCACACCACTCCCACGAGCCTCTCGACGTTGCCGCCGAGATTTGGTTGAAGCCGGGGAGACTTTATTGCATGAGGCGCCGCCGCCACCACCTGAGCGCCGCCCCAACAAATCTTAACCCTAAAAACAGAGAACAAACCCCTCAAAACAAGGGACAGAGCCCTCCCACCGACAAGGGCCGAGATCCACCCCGCCTCCATGACCCGAAGGCCACAGAGACTAGGCGATCTGCGGCGGCGCCGGCGGGAGGCAGGAGGAAAACCTAAGTCGCCTGGGTCGGGAGCTGAGCGAAGCGTTTTTTGTATGTTTTTTTCCCTTTTTACTACTATTATAGACAGGTGATAGGCGGGAAATTCACAAGAGCACCTGGGAAATTCAGAAAAAGTTTCAAATCTTGGGTACCCAATCTACCCCCTTATGAAGTTTCATAGAAAAATACCGGGAAATGTATCTGTGACGAAGAAAATGCAGTCTGAACTAAAATCCATCCAAACCGTTTTTTCTATACATATTTTTTTTGTCTTTTCTGCCACGGATACATTTCCTTTTTTTTCACAAAATTTCACACAAAAGTATATTGGACATCCATGTTTCATATCCCAAACCCCAATTTTTTTTAAAAAAAATCCCGGTACTCGCTCCGTCCGAAAATACTTGTCATCAAAATGGATAAAAAGAGATGTATCTAGAACTAAAATACGTCTAGATACATTTCCTTTTATCCATTTTGATGACAAGTATTTTCGGACGGAGGGAGTATTTTTTTAAACATAGAGTTCATATAGGGGTGTGAAGCACACATGTGCTACAAATCATCTTTCGGTGATAGGCGCATGTTATCTTACTACTCCCTTTGATCCATATCTTTACCTAATAATAAAGAAAATTGGGTTTATGTCATACGTCATCGGCATTTTTGCGCAAAAGTCCCTCCGTTTCAGAGAAATTAACCCGCAATCCTATGTTAAGTGTGTTCCTGATGAGATAACTTTTTGTTTTTGCAAAAACAACCCTGGCGTCACGGCGGGCGTTCGAGAGCACGACATACAGGAAGTCGTCGAAGGTGGCCTTGGCTGGCACGGGGGCGAGCTCGCGGGCGCGCTTGCGGCAGCCGAGCCTAGACCGCAAGTAATGTCTAAACTGCGATTGAACCTGGGACAAACAGATTGTTTGTAGAATGAGCTGGCCACAATGCCAAAGTAAGTGTTCTATTCTGCATGTATAGGGATCTTGTAGAGTTGAAATGTTAAGCTTCACTTTAATTGCTTTGCGGAATATGTGCACTGAAAGAATTTTAATTTGTTATGTCTGGCAATTGGAAAGATCTCAAATTTTATTTACAATGTTTTCTGTCACAAGTGGGGTGCAGGGATGTTTTCTCCCGTTGCAACGCACGGCAATTTTCCTAGTACTACTAAATCAGCGACATTTAATATAGATAGAAGAAAGTACTTAGAGATTTTAATATGAACCACATATGGATGTATATAAACATATTTTAGAGTATAGAATCACTCATTTTTGTTTTGTAGTAATCCATATTGGTATCTCTAAAAAGTCGGAGGGGAGTAGTATTTATTACGTGCGCGAGGGCGATGTGACATCGCTGCACGGAGACTTGGACATGGTACTGACGGGGTTACGGCTGATGGATGCTGCCGGGAAGCGACGCCAGTCGATCGGTTGTACCGTTGTAGAGTACCAGTACGTGTACTACGGCCCTAATTATGACGCCGTTTATCACGTACTCCATGTCGAGGACGCGAAATCATCATATTTTTATTTTGTCGTGGAGCTTGAAAACACTAGCTAGTAGCTACTGCCATGGACCAGTGACTCGTGTTTCGCAGTTTGCAATCTCGAGGCCGTACGGGAACGGAAGAGTGTGACGCTTGATCTTGGGGCGATGATCACGACCGTAATCATCATGTTTTTGTGCGGCTAACTCTACACATACACATCACGTGTAAATGATACTACTACTGTTGCGGCGTTATTTAATGCCCCATGGTAGTTAGGGCTCCATAGTCGTAGGACCTCTACAGAAGAATTCAGACTAACTATATATGGACTTGCGAAGCTTTTTAATTGACTCGACACGTGTGAGTTAGAAACAATTAGAACCTCCGGTGGATTTTGCTCTGCCATACCATTACCTGTCGCTCACTCACTACGTATCACACACGCACACCACACGATGCGCATATCTTATGAGAGAGCGATAGATTGGTGTGACTGGCTGGCTCTAGCTGCGTGCACGGCACATATACTTGGACCGCTGGACGTGCGTGCGTGCGTGGTAACAGGAGCGATCGTACTCTTCTTCTTATCTTAGTAGTAGTAATGTTAGGTTTTGCTCCGTACGGCCGATGGGCGCGGCCGATCGAGAGGCAACACGCGCGTACTGGCCAAGTTGTGGAAGCACCAGCCGTACGTGAGTATGATGGTGTTAACGTCGAGGACCGGCCTAGCCCTAGCTATGGCCTCGTGTTTCATCTTTCGTGCATGTGCCCGGGTTCATCGCGATCGCAATCTCCATGGAGGCGTACGTACGTACGTGGGAGGGCTGATCAGGACCAATAATCATGATGGTTTTGTGCGGCTACGGTGCACGCATCTTTCTTGCATATCACATCGCCGGGTCGCCCGGCCAGACGCCCGGCCGGCGGAGGCGCTCGCGGAGCGCGCGGTCCCGATCGTAAACAGACGAAGAGCAGCATCCAAAACGAAAAGTGATCTTTTCCGCGCGTTTATTGTGCGAGAAGCAGCTGTCAGCGGCAATTTTCACCAGCCTTTTTTTCCGAGAAACTTCAAATCTATTCATCTTTAATCATGCCAGTATAAAGAACAACACATGTAATAAAAATTACAACCATGTTCATGAAACACCTAGCGACGACTATAAGCACTGGAGCGAGCCGAAGACGCGCCGCCATCATTGCCCCTCCCTTATCGGCAGTGGCGGAGCTAGACAAAAATGCTTGGGGGGCCGAAAGACAAAAAAAAAACCATGATGAGCAACTGCTGTTGAGAGCAAATTTATAATAAGTGTAGCTAGGTCTGAGACTTAACCAAGCCTTAGTCGAATGATATTGTATATATATATAAAAAGAAAAAACTAAAGAAAAGAATGTACAATTCTCTATGCAAGATTTAAGGAATATAGTATCGACTGAGACATAATGAAGTCTTAGTTGACCGAGACTTAGTAAAACTGATTTATAATGTGTATAATCCAATACAATCAATGGCTGACCAACTGCCACTTAGAGAAAAAATTCTAGTGCCATCATAAAAAACTTCCCAATTAGTTAGATCAAACCACACAAGAAAAAACCCCAGTTTGACTCATTGTACATCAGTGTTGATGTACATGCAACGCTCTTCAGATTTAGGCGGTGCGTCACGGCGGGGCAGCTGGTTGAGATGAACCACACCACATTGTTAGACTGAACGAGTCATCCGCTGCCTAACTACCTCAGCTAGTCATGTGCTGCCGCTGCTCTATCCATGCACGAACGTGCCCTACATTTAGGATCTGTATGCAATCTCTTTCTGTACTCTTCCCTCGAAATAGGCTTTCATCCCGCTATATAGATATAGCGACCACACGATACAACTGATAATCCGATGTTGGGGCAAACGGCACAAGCAAGCCCAAAAGAAATAACAGAGAAAGAAAAAGAAACTAATGACAACAGAGTCGGGTCGACAAAAACGATGGTGACCCGCAACCGCTGCGCCCGCCGGAGAATTTCCACGACGCTCCTAGCACTTCGGACCGCCGCATACCAAGCAACACCTTCAGGAAGGAACGCGACGATGCCGACGCTGTTGCCCGGACTGGTCCTAGGGTTTCCCCCGGTACACGGAGGGGCGTGTGGAAGAGGTAAGCCCGGCGCCCTTCAGGAAGGACCGATGGCGCCCGCGGGCGTCACCGCGTCGGTGCCGGCCAAGCCGACAGGGATTTCTCCCGTCCGCCACACATCCACATCCCCGGCCGCTCCGTCGCACTCCACCAATCTTGCCGCCCACCAACATGCGCCACCACGGTCTTTAGATCACCACCGCCGTCTCACCATGGAAAGAGAAGCGAGACCGACGGATCTGAGAGGGGACAACCGGGAACAAGGAGCGGCAAAAAACAGCAACCACGCGGGAGGGGACAACCCGCCGCCGCCCCGCCGCCCCCACAACCCGATGCCGCCCCGCCGCACGCCGCCCGCATCAGATCTGGCCCACCCTGCCCCCCG
>NC_057798.1:81756727-81760729 GCF_018294505.1 Triticum aestivum
CGCCCCGCACGCCGCCGCCGCCCCACAGCTCCGTCTCGCCCGGCTCCGTCTGCCACCGCTCCGCCCAGCTCCATCCATCCACCACCCCTCAGCTTCGTCCCGCCTGGCTCCGTCCGCCACCGCCCCTCAGCTCTGCCCCGCCCGGCTCCGTCCGCCACCGCCCCGGCCGCACACCGTCGCCGCTCCACCGCTCTCACCGCTCTCCGATGGCGCCGAAGGGCAAGTCGGGCTTCTTCGGCGTGAGGCAGAAGCCCTCCGGTAACTGGGTAGTGGAGTTCTCCGACACCGGGAGGCGTTGGTGGATCGTCACGTACCCCTCCGCCCACGAGGCCGCGTGTTCCTACGACTTGGCGGTGTGACGTGCCGAGAGGCCTCGGGAGCACCTCAACTTCCCAGAGATCGAGAATCGGGTGGAAGCGGAGATGCTTGTGCCGTAGGGCATCAAGATGAAGGAGATCAGGACGAAGAAGAAGACGATGAAGAAGCCATCGGTTGTCGTCAATGCCGGCAAGAACGATGAGGAGGCGATGGCGAGGTTTGCTCGGGAGCATCCGGAGTACGTCCAGGCCGAGCTGGAGTACTACTGGAAGGGTGAGGCGGAGTAGAAGAAGAAGGAGGACGAGGCCGGTCCCTCGATGGTGATCCCCATCGAGTCCACTTTCGAGGAGGACTGGGTAGACTTCTCGGAGGAGGAGGAGGAGGGGTGCGACGACCTGGAGAAGGAGGAGTTCTGGGCGCAGTTCCGTAGCTCCGACGATGAGGAGTAGTTTATCTAATAGTTTGAATAAGTAGTAGTTGAAGTTCATGTATGAAACTATGTTGAATTTGATGTTTGAACTATGTTGAATGGACTAGTAGTTTGTCATTTTAAGAAATTTACATCTTCATTTTGGACCATCTATTGTAGTTGCTCTTTTGGACCATCTGTTGGAGTTGAGCTTTTTTGGAGCTCCAAAACGCACTTTTTGGCGGTCAGAATTTTACATCTTCGGTTTTGGACCGCCAAATTTTAGACCATCTATTGGAGATGCTCTTATATACTTGTAACCTCCTTGTGGATGAATACATTGAGTTCGCTGGCTATTCTAGTGACTGCATGCACACTAGTGGATGAATACATTGCGTGAAGATGGATTAAGCCGAGTTGCAGCCAGCAGGGGCCACTACTACCTAGTAATGAAATAAAATCGTTTGGGATGGGGGGCCATTGAGGGAGTCCTGGATTAAGGGGTCCTCGGACAGCCGGACTATTTGCATGTGCCGGACTGTTGGGCTATGAAGATACAAGATAGAAGACTTTGTCCGTGTCCGGATGGGACTCTCCTTTGCGTTGAAGGCAAGCTTGGCGATTCGGATATGTAGATTCCCTTCTCTGTAACCGACCTTGTGTAACCCTAGCCCCCTCCGGTGTCTATATAAACCGGAGGGTTTAGTCCATAGGACAACAACAATCATAATCATAGGCTAGCTCCTAGGGTTAGCCATTACGATCTCGTGGCAGATCAACTCTTGTAATACTCATATTCATCAAGATCAATCAAGCGGGAAGTAGGGTACTACCTCCATAGAGAGGGCCCGAACCTGGGTAAACATTGTGTCCCCCGCCTCCTGTTACCATTAGCCTTAGACGCACAGTTCGGGACCCCCTACCCGAGATCCGCCGGTTTTGACACTGACATTGGTGCTTTCATTGACAGTTCCACTATAGCGTCGAAGATAGGGTTGATGGCTCGCCTTGTTATCAAGGACAACATCACCACCGGGGGAGCCCTGGCTTCAGGCCAAACCCTCCGGCTGGGCGGCTTCATCATGACCACCCATTCGGCCGTCGGGCCAACGGTGACTTCTCGGGTCATCGAAAACCGTCTCCACGTCAGCTCGGAATACGCTGAGCAGATAGATCCGATGGAGTTATCGTCTTTGAACGAGCTCCTGGATCGCATCGCTGCTTTGGGAGTCGCTACGGACTACGATCGGATTGGGCTTAGACCCGATTAGAGAGAGATTGAATCTCCACCGATCACCCATCGAATAGCGGTGGTGGAGGAGCAATGCAGCAACACTTCCCCTACATTAAGGACGAAATATGTCTGGATCTCCGAGCTCACCGAGCCGGATACCCGCCCGCGCGGAGACATGCCCCGTACTCCGAACCTAGAGTCGACCGCGGGCCGAAAAAGTTGGATGATATCCCGGAGCCCGAACTTTTAAGCTCGGAAATTCCTCAAACTCTGGATCCCGGATTGGGCCAGGGTTCGGACTTAAATCCACCCACCCACCAGGACACAAGCGATCTTACCCACATCAGACAACAGTCCCAAGAGACGGTCCATCACTTTTGGGCTAGATTCCTCCTTGTCAAGAACAAGGTCAAGGACTGGCGCGATGAAGACGCAATCTCATTCTTTTGCAAAAATTGCACGGACGAGGGAATCCTCAATGCCATAAATCACCGCCACATATCACACTTTGCTGACTTGGTGGCCATAGTACAGAAGTATTGCACGATGGAAAGCGCCTGGAAAACTCAGGTAGCCTTTTGGGATCCACTGGCTCTCACTAAACCCCTCGTCCGAACAAAAAGGGTGTATCCTCGTAGGTCACCCGATCCAATAACGAAAAAAATCGAAGCCCATTACAGGGCGCGGAACCGTTTTCGAGGGATGGCTCGATAGGCCATGCAAAATACACACCACACCGGATACTGTACCAACACACAACCTTAGAGCATGTTGGATACTTCGGCAGGTGGCCAAGAGCGGTGAGGATCTCCTCATCAAAAACACCGCAGAGCAACATCCGACGGAAAACAACACTACAGTACTGACACTTCGAGACTTTTGCCTCAAATAACAGGTGCAAGAGAGCACTCCGCGGCCTTGCCGAAGTCTGCCAAGTTGCAGCAATAAACACCTGGAACGACACAACCATAACTTTCAATACCAGTGGCGAGCCGCAATTCAGAACAGTCTGGGCACCAGCCGCTTTGGTCCTCAGTCCAATCGTGGACGACTTTCGGCTTACCAAAGTGCTCATGGATGGCGGCAGCGGACTAAACCTCATTTACGAGGAAACTCTCAATAAAATGGAAATAGACAGGAGCCGCATTGAGCAGAGCAGCACGACCTTCCGAGGAATTATTCCCAATCGTGAGGCACGATCACTACTAGGGAAAACCTTATACACAGAATCTTAGCAACAACGTGGTTTAAAAACAGACGCTACTGCTAATTAGCAGTAGCAATTAGCAGTAGCGAGCTTCAGAAAAGAGCGCTACTAATATCTAAGTAGCAGTAGTGCTCTAGGTGAAATGAGCGCTACTACTATAATTGCCACGGTGTTGCCTCCAGGCTAGATATAGTAGTAGCGCCCTACCAAGGGACGTGCTACTGCTAAAGTACTTAGTAGCAGCGTTTTTCCTCAAAACTCGCTACTACTAAGTATCACCGCAACTAATTAAGTTTAGTCCCATACTGCTAAGCGAACAAGGTGTTTACCACCTTAAATATGTTACTTCTCAACCTATCTCGAGCACTTGGTCTTTATTGAACTATATGTGTATGATTTGTGGCTGCAATATGAATCCTCGCCTGTACCTATACAGGTACAGTGAGGATTCATGTTGACTATTTTGATTCTACACAAAAAGATCAATGATGACCAATGTATATTTTTGATGTTTTTACATTTCTTAGACTTAGAGCGTTTTTTCAGGACAAAGCGTTACTGATACTGGGATAAACAAAAGAAATAACTGCTTCCATTAGCAGTAGCGTTTTTACTAAAACGCGCTATAGATAAGTTAGCTATAGCGCGTTTTCCTTATGAGCGCTATTGCTAGTTCAACTTAACCACCCCCCGGCTCAAAATTTCGCTAAGTCCTCCTTTCACCCCCGGCCTGTTCCCCTACTCCTGTCGCCACCGCCCGAGCCCGAGCCTGCCCTCACCGCCGCCGCCCGAGCCCGCCCTCAACCTCACCGCCGCCGCCCGCCGCCGCTCTCG
>NC_057798.1:81761146-81774149 GCF_018294505.1 Triticum aestivum
ATTTTAGTAGTAGTAGATGTTAATTTAGGGTTCATAGATAATGATTTTTAGTAGTAGTGGATATTAATTAGTAGTAGTGATGGTAAACTAGTTGTATAATTAGCAGTAGTAGATGTTAATTAGTAGTAGATGTAGCAGTAGATGTTAATTAGTAGTAGTAGATGTACTAATTTCTTTCTATTTATAGTAAGTTTATATTTACTAAGAACGAGTTGAATTAATAGAACTAGTTTAGTTTTAGTTGAACTAGTTTAGTAAGTAAATTAATAACTAGTTGAACTACTTTATTTTTAGAAAAAATTAGTTTTTTTCTATTTATAGTAAGTTTATATTTAGTAAGAACTAGTTGAATTAATATAACTAGTTGAGCATGTCATATTTGTTGTTATTTTTTAGTTTAAGCAATTATTTCATGTTTTGGTTACACCTCCGAGTGGCCTATGTTTTGCCGGAGTGTTGATTAATTTCCGTTCCGGCAAATTTCAGGCGCTCGATATGTCCTTTTTTAGCAAAGGTCATGCCGGATTTTTCCGTGAATTCCGGCATGACTTGTGCTAGAATATGTACAAGTTTAATCTTTGAATTATGAACATAGGAAATGTCGTACTCGGACGACGACAGTCTCCCGGGGGAGTGCAGCTGGTGCCACGATGATCGAGGTATGTGCGATATGTTCGTTGAGCTGGATGAAGATCGGCGCTTCAGCATTAAGCTCGAGGAGACCTTCGATGTTGAAACGGTACGCAACAACGACAAGTGTTTTTTTTCATAATTAAGCATGGCTTCAACTATTTAAACGTCTAATTTTCATATTTTACAATTCGACTAGCTTATCCCATCCCATGCAAGACGCTATGTCTTAGAGAGGATGGGTTTTGAAGACCATAAAAATTTTGAAAAAAAGAAAATACACCTAAGGACCCATCATGATATGGATTTTGAAGTAAATCTGTGCAATGCTCAGAGCGTAACCAATTTTGGTTGCCAAAATTGGGAAGCACTTTGCAAAATGTATGGTTTTTATGAGGGTATGATTGTCACCATGGATCTTGATGATCCTGACATCGAGCAAGACAATATGGACATTTGGGTCCTTGTTGATACGCTTCGGATTGTACCGCTATGTGATTTTGTCAAACATAGTTATTAACTAATTTATATTGTTTATTTCAAAATAGTTGACAACTTATTTCCATTGACAGCTTATTTTGATTCTTCAAAGACTGTGCGGAAGATGGTAGACAAAACCCACTACACCGATGGCTCCGAATTAACTTATAAGGAGAAAAATCATCTGATCGCATTTTGTACTCTTCTTGAGGATTACAATAACTATTATCGAACTCCTCCAAATTATGGTGAATACGTGCCACTAGTGCACGTGTTGAACCACAGTAACTTCTCTGGAGATACCCTGGTAAGATTTTTTACTATTACAACATCCATGCATCTTTTGCATACTTCTAAAACTAGTACATCATTGCTAACTACGAAGTTATTACTATGTTTTTCAACAGAAACTCCCGATGGATTGTGTGCCTCATCTGATGTATCTGAATGGTCGCCTTACAGTTCTGAACATACTGCCAGGTAAATCTAGGGAGCTCACATGTGCATATCGGATTTCTAAAACCGGTGAACACATGTTCATCAAAGAATGGAAGAAATGTATGGACATTCGCAAGGAGGTTTTTGGAAGTAACATTCAGTGAAAGGCAAGAATTGGAGACATGCTAATCTCCATTCTCCATAATGGAGAGTCAGGGGCTATCTTGTTTTTTGCTATTTTACCTTAGAAAATGTAGTAGGTCTTAATTGAATGTAGTAGGTCCTATGAGGTACAATATGTTTATTATGTGGTAATGTGTTAGAGTTGATAACGAGGAGTACTTGTGATTACGACTAGTGACCAATTTGCTAAGTTGATCTTGAGGAGGTGTTATATGACAATGATGTATTATGATGATAAGTTGTTAATGATATGATGATGATGATGATATTATTATATCATTGGGTGAAAGAACCGCGGATTAGTTTCAAGTGGATGGACATCCACTTGAAACTAGTCCACGGTTCCTTCACCCCATGATGTAATAACTCATTATGATGTAAAAACAATCTCTAAATTCATGTTGTATGAAAACTTGTGTAAAGGTGTATGAATACAACATGAAATAAAAAAGAAATAAAATACTGAATAATAGTACTAGCACGGGCAAGGAGAAGCGCTACTACTAATTACCAGTAGCGCTCTTCTATAGAAGCGCTACTACTAAGTCAATTTAGCAGTAGCGTGGGTCCAGGCATGCTATTACTAAGCTTTAGCTGTAGCGTCTTATTAGTAGCGCTCCTGCCCGCGCTACTGATAGGCCTAAAACGCACGCTGCTGCTAGGCTTTTCCCTAGTAGTGGATGTGTGGGAAAAATCACACTCGATGTGGTATTCGGCACGCGAAGAATTATCTGTCAAAAGAGATAACCTTTCAAGTGGCCCCTTTCAATAGTGGATACCACACCTTGTTAGGGCGGGACGCATTCGCGAGCTTCCAAGTTATACCCCATTATGGGTACATGAAGCTCAAGATGCCTGGGCCCAATGGAATCATCACTCTGGCTAGTGATCCGGACACAACACTCCGCGTCGAAAACAAAACCGCCGCCTTGGCCCTCGAGGCACTGTCCGAAGCCCTCGCGGCTGAAGAATTAACTGCATTACGCTCTACAATGGATAGGTATGATGTGATACTCGATAAGCGACACAAATCCACCTTAAACCAGCAGACGAAATAGTCAAATTCCAAGTCCACCCAACGGACTCCACAAAGACAGCATCCATCGGGGCACAACTAGACCCCACAATCGACCGCCGCACTGCGGGTGTTCCTATGCGAGAACTGGGATATCTTCACCTGGCACCCTTCTGACATGCCAAGGAATCTAGGCAGGCTGGCCGAACACAGCCTCAACATACTGAAGGGATATAAGCCGGTCAAGCAAACACTACGACGCTTTTCAGAACCCAAACGACAAGCTATGGGAGAGGAGCTAGCAAAGTTACTCGAAGCCGGATTCATCAAAGAAATAAAACACCCGGATTGACTAGCAATCCTGGTGATGGTACCAAAGAAGGATAAATCCTGGCGCCTATGTGTCGATTTCAAAGACGTCAACAAGGCTTGCCCTAAGGATCCCTTCCCTCTCCCCCACATTGATCAGATTATCGATGCTACTGCAGGACACGACTCATTGTGTTTCCTTGACGCATACTACAGATACCATCAAATCAAGATGACGGAGTCCGACCAAGCCGCAACGGCATTTATCACCCCATACATGCCTTTTTGCTTCAACGCTATGCCCTTCGGGCTCAAAAACGTTGGTGCCACCTACCAACGCATGATTCAAACATGCCTAGAGAAACAAATCGGTAAAACAGTTGAAGCATATGTGGACGACGTGGTCATCAAGACCAGACGTGTCGAATCTTTAATAGACGATCTGAGGCTCACATTCGACAACCTCCACACATATGACATTAAGCTCAATCCGAAAAATGTGTTTTTGGCGTTCCCGACGGAAAGTTGTTGGGCTTCATCGTTTCCAATAGAGGAATTGAAGCAAACCCAGATAAAATCCGAGCTTTGTCATAGTTGGCTACCCCAACAGATCTTAAACAAATCCAAAAACTAACTGGATGCATGGCAGCTTTAAGCCACTTTATCTCCAGATTGGGAGAAAAGGCTTGCCACTCTATCGCCTTCTTCGATGAACCGAACACTTCGAGTGGACGGACGCGGCGACGGCCGGACTGGAAGAAATAAAGGCTCTTTTAGCAAGCAACCCAATCCTGGCCGCGCCGAACGTCGGCGAACCCATGTTATTATACATAGCTGCAACACACCAAGTTGTGAGTGCGGTGCTCGTCGTCAAACGCGAGGAGGACGGACACAAATTTCCGCTTCAAAAGCCGGTATACTACGTATCCACTCTCCTCACACCATGCAAATCTCGGTACCCTCATTATCAAAAAATAGCATACGCGGTCTTCATGGCATCCCGGAAACTAGGACACTACTTTCAAGAGTGTTCAATCACGGTGGCCTCTGAAGTACCACTCAATGACATAATAAACAACCGCGATGCTACGGGACGGACTGCTAAGTGGGCCATCGAGCTCCTCCCATTCGACATCACATATAAACCATGGCGAGCCATAAAATCCCAAGTACTGGCAGACTTCATCGCCGAATGGATAGAGGCCGAACTCCCTGAAGAGTACGACACATACTCCAATTGGATTATGCACTTCGACGGCTCTAAAATGCTAGCAGGTCTGGGAGCAGGTGTTGTCCTAACATCCCCCACTGGAGATACAGTTCAATACGTACTCCAAATATTATACATAGACTCCAACAATGCAGCCGAATACGAGGCTCTGTTGCATGGTCTTCGTGAAGGAAATATGCCCTAGAGGCAATAATAAAGTTATTATTTATTTCCTCATATCATGATAAATGTTTATTATTCATGCTATAATTGTATTAACCGAAAACATGATACATGTGTGAATACATAGACAAACTATATGTCACTAGTATGCCTCTACTTGACTAGCTCATTAATCAAAGATGGTTATGTTTCCTAACCATAGACATGTGATGTCGTTTGATTAAAGAGATCACATCATTAGGAGAATGATGTGATTGACATGACCTATTCTGTTAGCCTAGCACTTGATCATTTAGTATGTTGCTATTGCTTTCTTCATGACTTATACAAAGTTCCTACAACTATGAGATTATGCAACTCCCATTTACCGGAGGAACACTTTGTGTGCTACCAAACGTCACAACGTAACTGGGTGATTATAAAGGAGCTCTACAGGTGTCTCCAAAGATAGATGTTGAGTTGGCGTATTTTGAGATTAGGTTTTGTCACTCCAATTGTCGGAGAGGTATCTCTGGGCCCTCTCGGTAATGCACATCACTATAAGCCTTGCAAGCAATGTAGCTAATGAGTTGGTTACGGAATGATGCATTACGTAACGAGTAAAGAGACTTGCCGGTAACGAGATTGAACTAGGTATTAGATACCGACGATCGAATCTCGGGCAAGTAACATGCCGATGACAAAGGGAACAATGTATGTTGTTATGCGGTTTGACCGATAAAGATCTTCGTAGAATATGTGGGAGCCAATATGAGCATCCAGGTTCTGCTATTGGTTATTGACCGAGAATAGTTCTAGGTCATGTCTACATAGTTCTCGAACCCGTAGGGTCCGCATGCTTAACGTTACGATGACAGTTTTATTATGAGTTTATATGTTTTGATGTACCGAAGGTTGTTCGGAGTCCCGGATGTGATCCCGGACATGACGAGGAGTCTCGAAATGGTCGAGACATAAAGATTGATATATTGGAAGCCTATATTTGGATATCGGAATCGTTCCGGGAGAAACCGAGATTTTTCCGGAGTACCGGGGGGTTACCGGCACCCCCCGGGGGTTATTGGGCCTACATGGGCCATGAGGGAGAAGAGGAGGGCCGACCAGGGCAGGCCACGCGCCCCCTCCCCCCTAGTCCGAATAGGACAAGGATGGGGGGGCCTTTCCTCTTTCCCCTCCCCCCCTTTCCTTCTCCACCAAGGCAAGAGGGGGGAGTCCTACTCCCGGTAGGAGTAGGACTCCTCCAGGAGCACCCCTAGGGGGCCGACCGCACCTCCCTCCTCCCTCCTTTATATACGGGGGCAGGGGGGCACCTCTAGACAGACAAATTGATCTTCGTGATCGTTCCTTAGCCGTGTGCGGTGCCCTCCTCCACCATATTCCACCTCGGTCATATCGTTGCGGTGCTTAGGCGAAGCCCTGCGTCGGTAGAACATCATCATCGTCACCATGCCATCGTGCTGACGGAACTCATCCCCGACACCCTGCTAGATCGGAGTCCGGGGATCGTCATCGAGCTGAACGTGTGCTGAACTCGGAGGTGTCGTACGTTCGGTGCTTGGATCAGTCGGATCATGAAGACGTACGACTACATCAACCGCGTTGTCATAACGCTTCCGCTTTCGGTCTACGAGGGTACGTGGATACACTCTCCCCTCTCGTTTCTATGCATCACCATGATCTTGCGTGTGCGTAGATTTTTTTTTGAAATTACTACGTTCCCCAACAGTGGTATCAGAGCCTAGGTTTTATGCGTTGATGTTATATGCACGAGTAGAACACAAGTGAGTTGTGGGCGATACAATTCATACTGCTTACCAGCATGTCATACTTTGGTTCGGCGGTATTGTTGGATGAAGCGGCCCGGACCGACATTACGCGTACACTTACGCAAGACTGGTTCTACCGACGTGCTTTGCACACAGGTGGCTGGCGGGTGTCAGTTTCTCCAACTTTAGTTGAACCGAGTGTGGCTACGCCCGGTCCTTGCGAAGGTTAAAACAACACTAACTTGACGAACTATCGTTGTGGTTTTGATGCGTAGGTAAGAACGGTTCTTGCTTAGTCCGTAGCAGCCACATAAAATTTGCAACAACAAAGTAGAGGACGTCTAACTTGTTTTTGCAGGGCATGTTGTGATGTGATATGGTCAAGACGTGATGCTATATTTTATTGTATGAGATGATCATGTTTTGTAACCGAAGTTATCGGCAACTGGCAGGAGCCATATGGTTGTCGCTTTATTGTATGAAATGCAAACGCCCTGTAATTGCTTTACTTCATCACTAAGCGGTAGCGATAGTTGTAGAAGCAATAGATGGCGTAACGACAATGATGCTACAATGGAGATCAAGGTGTCGTGCCGGTGACGATGGTGATCACGACGGTGCTTCGAAGATGGAGATCACAAGCACAAGATGATGATGGCCATATCATATCACTTATATTGATTGCATGTGATGTTTATCCTTTATGCATCTTATCTTGCTTTGATTGACGGTAGCATTTTAAGATGATCTCTCACTAAATATTCAAGAAGTGTTCTCCCTGAGTATGCACCGTTGTGAAAGTTCTTCGTGCTGAGACACCACGTGATGATCAGGTGTGATATGCTCTACGTTTAAATACAACGAGTGCAAAACAGCTGCACACGCGAAATACTCAGGTTAAACTTGACGAGCCTAGCATATACAGATATGGCGTCGGAACACAGAGACCGAAAGGTCGAGCGTGAATCATATAGTAGATATGATCAACATAATGATGTTCACCATTGAAAACTACTCCATCTCACGTGATGATCGGACATGGTTTAGTTGATTTGGATCATGTGATCACTTAGATGACTAGAGAGATGTCTGTCTAAGTGGGAGTTCTTAAGTAATATGATTAATTGAACTTAAATTTATCATGAACTTAGTACCTGATAGTATTTTGCTTGTCTATGTTTGTTGTAGATAGATGGCTCGTGCTGTTGTTCCGTTGAATTTTAATGCGTTCCTTGAGAAAGCAAAGTTGAAAGATGATGGTAGCAATTACACGGACTGGGTCCGTAACCTGAGGATTATCCTCATTGCTGCACAGAAGAATTACGTCCTGGAAGCACCACTGGGTGCCAGGCCTGCTGCAGATGCAACTGACGATGTTAAGAACGTCTGGCAAAGCAAAGCTGATGACTACTCGATAGTTCAGTGTGCCATGCTTTATGGTTTGGAACCGGGTCTTCAACGATGTTTTGAACGTCATGGAGCATATGAGATGTTCCAAGAGTTGAAGTTAATATTTCAAGCAAATGCCCATATTGAGAGATATGAAGTCTCCAATAAGTTCTATAGCTGTAAGATGGAGGAGAATAGTTGTGTCAGTGAACACATACTCAAAATGTCTGGGTATAATAATCACTTGATTCAACTGGGAGTTAATCTTCCTGATGATAGTGTCATTGACAGAATTCTTCAATCACTGCCACCAAGCTACAAGAGCTTCATGATGAACTATAATATGAAAGGGATGGACAAGACTATACCCGAGCTCTTCGCAATGCTAAAGGCTGCGGAGGTAGAAATCAAGAAGGAGCATCAAGTGTTGATGGTCAATAAGATCACCAGTTTCAAGAAAAAGGGCAAAGGAAAGAAGAAGGGGAACTTCAAAAAGAACAGAAAACAAGTTGCTGCTCAAGAGAAGAAACCCAAGTCTGGACCTAAGCCTGAGACTGAGTGCTTCTACTACAAGCAGACTGGACACTAGAAGCGGAACTGCCCCAAGTATTTGGCGGATAAGAAGGATGGCAAAGTGAACAAAGGTATATGTGATATACATGTTATTGATGTGTACCTTACTAATGCTCGCAGTAGCACCTGGGTATTTGATACTGGTTCTGTTGCTAATATTTGCAACTCGAAACAGGGACTACGGAATAGGCGAAGATTGGCTAAGGACGAGGTGACGATGCGCGTGGGAAATGGTTCCAAAGTCGATGTGCTCGCGGTCGGCACGCTACCTCTACATCTACCATCGGGATTAGTTTTAGACCTAATTAATTGTTATTTTTTGCCAGTGTTGAGCATGAACATTATATCTGGATCTTGTTTGATGCGAGATGGTTATTCATTTAAATCAGAGAATAATGGTTGTTCTATTTATATGAGTAATATCTTTTATGGTCATGCACACTTACAGAATGGTCTATTTTTATTAAGTCTCGATAGTAGTGATACACATATTCATAATGTTGAAGCCAAAAGATGCAGAGTTAATAATGATAGTGCAACTTATTTGTGGCACTGCCGTTTATGTCATATCGGTGTAAAGCGCATGAAGAAACTCCATACTGATGGACTTTTGGAATCACTTGATTATGAATCACTTGGTACTTGCGAACCGTGCCTCATGGGCAAGATGACTAAAACGCCGTTCTCCGGAACTATGGAGCGAGCAACTGATTTGTTGGAAATCATACATATTGATGTATGTGGTCCAATGAATGTCGAAGCTCGCGGCGGGTATCATTATTTTCTCACCTTCACAGATGATTTGAGCAGATATGGGTATATCTACTTAATGAAACACAAGTCTGAAACATTTGAAAAGTTCAAAGAATTTCAGAGTGAAGTAGAAAATCATCGTAACAAGAAAATAAAATTTCTACGATCTGATCGTGGAGGAGAATATTTGAGTTACGAGTTTGGTTTACATTTGAAACAATGCGGAATAGTTTTGCAACTCACGCCACCCGGAACACCACAACGAAATGGTGTGTCCGAACGTCGTAATCATACTTTACTGGATATGGTACGATCTATGATGTCTCTTACTGATTACCGCTATCATTTTGGGGTTATGCTTTAGAGACGGCCACATTCACATTAAATAGGGCACCATCAAAATCCATTGAGACGACGCCTTATGAACTGTGGTTTGGCAAGAAACCAAAGTTGTCGTTTCTTAAAGTTTGGGGCTGCGATGCTTATGTGAAGAAACTTCAACCAGATAAGCTTGAACCCAAATCGGAGAAATGTGTCTTCATAGGATACCCAAAAGAGACTATTGGGTACACCTTCTATAACAGATCTGAGGACAAGATTTTCTTTGCTAAATTCGGATCCTTTCTAGAGAAGGAGTTTCTCTCGAAAGAAGTGAGTGAGAGGACAGTAGAACTTGATGAGGTAACTGTACCTGCTCCCTTATTGGAAAGTAGTTCATCACAAGAACTGGTTCCTGTGACAACTACACCAATTAGTGATGAAGCTAATGATACTGTTCATGAATCTTCAGATCAAGTTTCTACTGAACCTCGTAGGTCTACCAGAGTTAGATCCGCACCAGAGTGGTACGGTAATCCTGTTCTGAAAGTCATGTTACTTGACCATGGCGAACCTGCGAACTATGAGGAAGCGATGATGAGCCCAGATTCCGCAAAATGGCTTGAAGCCATGAAATCTGAGATATGATCCATGTATGAGAACAAAGTATGGACTTTGGTTGACTTGCCCGATGATCGGCAAGCTATTGAGAATAAATGGATCTTCAAGAAGAAGACTGACGCTGATGGTAATATAACTGTCTACAAAGCTCGACTTGTTGCAAAAGGTTTTCGACAAGTTCAAGGGGTTGACTACGATGAGACTTTCTCACCCGTAGCGATGCTTAAGTCTGTCCGAATCATGTTAGCAATTGCCGCATTTTATGATTATGAAATTTGGCAAATGGATGTAAAAACTGCATTCCTGAATGGTTTTCTGGAAGAAGAGTTGTATATGATGCAACCGGAAGGTTTTGTCGATCCAAAAGGTGCTAACAAAGTGTGCAAGCTCCAGCGATCCATTTATGGACTGGTGCAAGCATCTCGGAGTTGGAATAAACGCTTTGATAGTGTGATCAAAGCATATGGTTTTATACAGACTTTTGGAGAAGCCTGTATTTACAAGAAAGTGAGTGGGAGCTCTGTAGCATTTCTGATATTATATGTAGATGACATATTGTTAATTGGAAATGGTATAGAATTTCTGGATAGCATAAAGGGATACTTGAATAAAAGTTTTTCAATGAAAGACCTCGGTGAAGCTGCTTACATATTGGGCATCAAGATTTATAGAGATAGATCAAGATGTTTAATTGGACTTTCACAAAGCACATACCTTGATAAAGTTTTGAAAAAGTTCAAAATGGATCAGGCAAAGAAAGGGTTCTTGCCTGTATTGCAAGGTGTGAAGTTGAGTCAGACTCAATGCCCGACCACAGCAGAAGATAGAGAGAAAATGAAAGATGTTCCCTATGCTTCAGCCATAGGCTCTATCATGTATGCAATGCTGTGTACCAGACCTGATGTATGCTTAGCAATAATTTTAGCAGGGAGGTACCAAAGTAATCCAGCAGTGGATCACTGGACAGCGGTCAAGAACATCTTGAAATACCTGAAAAGGACTAAGGATATGTTTCTCGTTTATGGAGGTGACAAAGAGCTAGTCGTAAATGGTTACATCGATGCAAGCTTTGACACTGATCCGGACGATTCTAAATCGCAAACCGGATACGTGTTTTTATTAAACGGTGGAGCTGTAAGTTGGTGCAGTTCTAAACAAAGCATCGTGGCAGGATCTACATGCGAAGCGGAGTACATAGCTGCTTCGGAAGCAGCAAATGAAGGAGTCTGGATGAAGGAGTTCATTTCTGATCTAGGTGTCATACCTAGTGCATCGGGACCAATGAAGATCTTCTGTGACAATACTGGTGCAATTGCGTTGGCAAAGGAATCCAGATTTCACAAGAGTACCAAGCACATCAAGAGACGCTTCAATTCCATCCGGGACCAAGTCCAGGTGGGAGACATAGAGATTTGTAAGATACATACAGATCTGAATGTAGCAGACCCGTTGACTAAGCCTCTTCCACGAGCAAAACATGATCAGCACCAAGGCTCCATGGGTGTTAGAATCATTACTGTGTAATCTAGATTATTGACTCTAGTGCAAGTGGGAGACTGAAGGAAATATGCCCTAGAGGCAATAATAAAGTTATTATTTATTTCCTCATATCATGATAAATGTTTATTATTCATGCTAGAATTGTATTAACCGGAAACATGATACATGTGTGAATACATAGACAAACTATATGTCACTAGTATGCCTCTACTTGACTAGCTCATTAATCAAAGATGGTCATGTTTCCTAACCATAGACATGTAATGTCATTTTATTAAAGAGATCACATCATTAGGAGAATGATGTGATTGACATGACCCATTCCGTTAGCCTAGCACTTGATCGTTTAGTATGTTGCTATTGCTTTCTTCATGACTTATACAAAGTTCCTACAACTATGAGATTATGCAACTCCCGTTTACCGGAGGAACACTTTGTGTGCTACCAAACGTCACAACGTAACTGGGTGATTATAAAGGAGCTCTACAGGTGTCTCCAAAGATAGATGTTGAGTTGGCGTATTTCAAGATTAGGTTTTGTCACTCCGATTGTCGGAGAGGTATCTCTGGGCCCTCTCGGTAATGCACATCACTATAAGCCTTGCAAGCAATGTAGCTAATGAGTTGGTTACAGAATGATGCATTACGTAACGAGTAAAGAGACTTGCCGGTTACGAGATTGAACTAGGTATTAGATACCGACGATCGAATCTCGGGCAAGTAACATGTCGATGACAAAGGGAACAACGTATGTTGTTATGCGGTTTGACCGATAAAGATCTTCGTAGAATATGTGGGAGCCAATATGAGCATCCAGGTTCCGCTATTGGTTATTGACCGAGAATAGTTCTAGGTCATGTCTACATAGTTCTCGAACCCGTAGGGTCCGCACACTTAACGTTACTATGACAGTTTTATTATGAGTTTATATTTTTTGATGTACCGAAGGTTGTTCGGAGTCCCGGATGTGATCCCGGACATGACAAGGAGTCTCGAAATGGTCGAGACATAAAGATTGATATATTGGAAGCCTATATTTGGATATCCGAATCGTTCAGGGAGAAACCGGGATTTTTCCGGAGTACCGGGGGGTTACCGGAACCCCCCCGGGGGTTATTGGGCCTACATGGGCCATGAGGGAGAAGAGGAGTGTTGGGGAACGTTGCAGAAAATTAAAAATTTTCCTACGGTTTCACCAAGATCCATCTATGAGTTCATCTAAGCAACGAGTGATAGGAGAGAGATGCATCTACATATCACTTGTAGATCGCGTGCGGAAGCGTTCAAGGGAACGGGGATGATGGAGTCGTACTCGCCTTGATCCAAATCACCGATGACCAGGTGCCGACCGGATAGCACCTCCGCGTTCAACACACGTATGGAGCGGGTGACGTCTCCTCCTTCTTGATCCATCAAGGGGGAAGGAGAGGTTGAGGAAGAAGGCTCCAGCAGCAGCACGACGGCGTGATGATGGTGGAGAGGCAGTACTCCGTCAGGGCTTCGCCAAGCACTTAACGGAGGAGGAGAGGTGTTGGGGAGGGGAGGGGCTGCGCCTTGGATGTGTTGTGCAGCCCTCCCCTCGCCCCTCTATTTATAGGGGAAGGGGGAAGGGGGCCGGCCCCCTCTACATGAGATC
>NC_057798.1:81774340-81795102 GCF_018294505.1 Triticum aestivum
GGGGGCTTGCCCCCCAAGCAAGGGGACGCCCCCACTAGGGTTTCCCCCCCAACCCTAGGCGCATGGGCCCAAAGGGGGGGCGCCCAGCCCTCCAGGGGCTGGTTCCCTGCCCCCTACGGCCCATGAGCCCCTCCCGGTGGACCCCCAGAACCCCTCCGGTGACCGTATGACAACTTCCCATATATAAATCTTCACCTCCGGACCATTCCGGAACTCCTCGTGACGTCCGGGATCTCATCCGGGACTCCGAACAACATTCGGTAATCACATACTAGTCTTCCTAATAACCCTAGCGTTACCGAACCTTAAGTGTGTAGACCCTACGGGTTCGGGAGACATGCAGACATGACTGAGACGGCTCTCCGGTCAATAACCAACAGCGGGATCTGGATACCCATGTTGTCTCCCACATGCTCCTTGATGATCTCATCGAATGAACCACGATGTCGAGGATTCAATCAACCCCATACACAATTCCCTTTGTCAAACGGTACTTACTTGCCCGAGACTCGATCGTCGGTATCCCAATACCTCGTTCAGTCTCGTTACCGGCAAGTCACTTTACTCGTACCGTAATGCATGATCCCATGACCAAACACTTGGTCACTTTGAGCTCATTATGATGATGCATTACCGAGTGGGCCCAGAGATACCTCTCCGTATACGGAGTGACAAATCCCAGTCTCGATCCGTGTCAACCCAACAGACACTTTCGGAGATACCTGTAGTGCACCTTTATAGTCACCCAGTTACGTTGTGACGTTTGGTACACCCAAAGCACTCCTATGGTATCCGGGAGTTACCCGATCTCATGGTCTAAGGAAAAGATACTTGACATTGGAAAAAGCTCTTAGCAAAACGAACTACACGATCTTGTGCTATGCTTAGGATTGGGTCTTGTCCATCACATCATTCTCCTAATGATGTGATCCCGTTGTCAACGGCATCTAATGTCCATAGTCAGGAAACCATGACTATCTGTTGACCAATGAGCTAGTCAACTAGAGGCTTACTAGGGACGTATTGTGGTCTATGTATTCACACGTGTATTACGATTTCCGGATGATACAATTATAGCATGAATAAAAGAAAATTATCATGAACAAAGAAATATAATAATAATCCTTTTATTATTGCCTCTAGGGCATATTTCCAATAGTCTCCCACTTGCACTAGAGTCAATAACCTAGTTACATTGTGATGAATCGAACACCCATAGAGTTCTGGTGTTGATCATGTTTTGCTCGCGGAAGAGGTTTAGTCAACGGATCTGCGACATTCAGATCCGTATGTACTTTGCAAATATCTATGTCTCCATCTTGAACATTTTCACGGATGGAGTTGAAATGACGCTTGATGTGCCTGGTCTTCTTGTGAAACCTGGGCTCTTTGGCAAGGGCAATAGCTCCAGTGTTGTCACAGAAGAGTTTGATCGGCCCCGACACATTGGGTATGACTCCTAGGTCGGTGATGAACTCCTTCACCCAAATTACTTCATGCGCTGCCTCCGAGGCTGCCATGTATTCTGCTTCACATGTAGATCCCGCCACGACGCTCTGCTTGCAGCTGCACCAGCTTACTGCCCCACCATTCAACATATACACGTATTGTGACTTAGAGTCATCCAGATCTGTGTCGAAGCTAGCGTCGATGTAACCCTTTACGACGAGCTCTTCGTCACCTCCATAAACGAGAAACATGTCCTTTGTCCTTTTCAGGTACTTCAGGATATTCTTGACCGCTGTCCAATGTTCCTTGCCGGGATTACTTTGGTACCTTCCTACCAAACTTACGGCAAGGTTTACATCAGGTCTGGTACACAACATGGCATACATAATAGATCCTATGGCTGAGGCATAGGGGATGACACTCATCTCTTCTTTATCTTTTGCCGTGGTCAGGCATTGAGCCGAGCTCAATCTCACACCTTGCAATACAGGCAAGAACCCTTTCTTGGACTGATCCATTTTGAACTTCTTCAAAATCTTATCAAGGTATGTGCTTTGTGAAAGACCTATGAGGCGTCTCGATCTATCCCTATAGATTTTGATGCCTAATATGTAAGCAGCTTCTCCAAGGTCCTTCATTGAAAAACACCTATTCAAGTAGGCCTTAATGTTGTCCAAGAATTCTATATCATTTCCCATCAAAAGTATGTCATCTACATATAATATGAGAAATGCTACAGAGCTCCCACTCACTTTCTTGTAAACGCAGGCTTCTCCATAAGTCTGCATAAACCCAAACGCTTTGATCATCTCATCAAAGCGAATGTTCCAACTCCGAGATGCTTTCACCAGCCCATAAATGGATCGCTGGAGCTTGCATACTTTGTTAGCATTCTTAGGATCGACAAAAACCTTCCGGCTACATCATATACAACTCTTCCTTAAGATAGCCGTTAAGGAATGCCGTTTTGACGTCCATCTGCCATATCTCATAATCATAGTATGCGGCAATTGCTAACATGATTCGGACGGACTTAAGCTTTGCTACGGGAGAGAAAGTCTCATCGTAGTCAACCCCTTGAACTTGTCGATAACCCTTAGCAACAAGTCGAGCTTTATAGATGGTGACATTACCATCTGCGTCCATCTTCTTCTTAGAGATCCATTTGTTTTCTATCGCTCGCTGATCATCGGGCAAGTCAGTCAAAGTCCATACTTTGTTTTCATACATGGATTCTATCTCGGATTGCATGGCTTCTAGCCATTTGTTGGAATCTGGGCCCGCCATCGCTTCTTCATAGTTCGAAGGTTCACCGTTGTCTAACAACATGATTTCCAGGACAGGGTTGCCATACCACTCTGGTGTGGAACGTGTCCTTGTGGACCTACGAAGTTCAGTAGCAACTTGATCCGAAGTACCTTGATCATCATCATTAATTTCCTCTCCAGTCGGTGTAGGCACCACATGAACATTTACCTGAGCTGCACTACTTTCCGGTTCAAGAGGTAGTACTTCATCGAGTTCTACTTTTCTCCCACTTATTCCTTTCGAGAGAAACTCTTTTTCCAGAAAGGATCCGTTCTTGACAACAAAGATCTTGCCTTCGGATCTAAGGTAGAAGGTATACCCAATGGTTTCCTTAGGGTATCCTATGAAGACGCATTTTTCCGACTTGGGTTCGAGCTTTTCAGGTTGAAGTTTCTTGACATAAGCATCGCATCCCCAAACTTTTAGAAACGACAGCTTAGGTTTCTTCCCAAACCATAATTCATACGGTGTCGTCTCAACGGATTTAGACGGTGCCCTATTTAAAGTGAATGTAGCTGTCTCCAGAGCGTATCCCCAAAATGATAGCGGTAAATCGGTAAGAGACATCATAGATCGCACCATATCCAATAGAGTGCGATTACGACGTTCGGACACACCGTTACGCTGAGGTGTTCCAGGCGGCATGAGTTGTGAAACGATTCCACATTTTCTTAAGTGTGTACCAAATTCGTGACTTAAATATTCTCCTCCACGATCTGATCGTAAGAATTTTATCTTTCGTTCACGTTGATTCTCTACCTCATTCTGAAATTCCTTGAACTTTTCAAAGGTCTCAGACTTGTGTTTCATCAAGTAGACATACCCATATCTACTCAAGTCATCAGTGAGAGTGAGAACATAACGATATCCTCCACGAGCCTCAACGCTCATTGGACCGCACACATCGGTATGTATGATTTCCAATAAGTTGGTTGCTCGCTCCATTGTTCCGGAGAACGGAGTCTTGGTCATTTGCCCATGAGGCATGGTTCGCATGTGTCAAATGATTCATAATTGTGAGACTCTAAAAGTCCATCAGCATGGAGCTTCTTCATGCGCTTGACACCAATGTGACCAAGGCGGCAGTGCCACAAGTATGTGGAACTATCGTTATCAACTTTACATCTTTTGGTATTCACACTATGAATATGTGTAACATTATGTTCGATATTCATTAAGAATAAACCATTGACCATCAGGGCATGACCATAAAACATATCTCTCATATAAATAGAACAACCATTATTCTCGGATTTAAATGAGTAGTCATCTCGCATCAAACGAGATCCAGATACAATGTTCATGCTCAAACTTGGCACTAAATAACAATTATTGAGGTTTAAAACTAATCCCGTAGGTAAATGTAGAGGTAGCGTGCCGATGGCGATCACATCGACCTTGGAACCATTCCCGACGCGCATCGTCACCTCGTCCTTCGCCAGTCTCCGCTTATTCCGCAGCTCCTGCTGTGAGTTACAAATGTGAGCAACGGCACCGGTATCAAATACCCAGGAGTTACTACGAGTACTGGTAAGGCACACATCAATTACATGTATATCACATATACCTTTAGTGTTGCCAGCCTTCTTGTACGCTAAGTATTTGGGGCAGTTCCGCTTCCAGTGACCCTTCCCTTTGCAATAAAAGCACTTAGTCTCAGGCTTGGGTCCATTCTTTGACTTCTTCCCGACAACTGGCTTACCGGGCACGGCAATATCTTTGCCGTCCTTCTTGAAGTTCTTCTTACCCTTGCCCTTCTTGAACTTAGTGGTCTTATTGACCATCAACACTTGATGTTCTTTCTTGATTTCAACCTCTGCTGACTTCAGCATTGAAAATACTTCAGGAATGGTCTTCACCATCCCCTGCATATTGTAGTTCATCACAAAGCTCTTGTAGCTTGGTGGGAGCGACTGAAGGATTCTGTCAATGACCGCCTCGTTTGGGAGGTTGATCTCCAGCTGGGACAGGCGGTTGTGCAACCCAGACATTTTGAGTATGTGCTCACTGACAAAACTGTTTTCCTCCATCTTACAACTATAGAATTTGTCGGAGACTTCATATCTCTCGACCCGGGCATGAGCTTGAAAAACCATTTTCAGCTCCTCGAACATCTCATATGCTCCATGTTGCTCAAAACGCTTTTGGAGCCCCGGTTCCAAGCTGTAAAGCATGCCACACTGAACGAGGGAGTAATCATCAGCACGTGACTACCAAGCGTTCATAACGTCTTGGTTCTCTGGGATGGGTGCTTCACCTAGCGGTTCTTCTAGGACATATGCTTTCTTGGCTGCTATGAGGATGATCCTCAGGTTCCGGACCCAGTCCGAATAGTTGCTGCCATCATCTTTCAGCTTGGTTTTCTCTAGGAACGCGTTGAAGTTCATGTTGACATGAGCGTTGGCCATTTGATCTACAAGACATATTTTGCAAAGGTTTTTAGACTAAGTTCATGATAATTAAGTCCATCTAATCAAATTATTTAATGAACTCCCACTCAGATTAGACATCCCTCTAGTTATCTAAGTGTTACACGATCCGAGTCGACTAGGCCGTGTCTGATCATCACGTGAGACAGACTAGTCATCATCGGTGAACATCTCCATGTTGATCGTATCTTCCATACGACTCATGTTCGACCTTTCGGTCTCTTGTGTTCCGAGGCCATGTCTGTACATGCTAGGCTCGTCAAGTTAACCCTAAGTGTTTATGCATGTGTAAAACTATCTTACACCCGTTGTATGTGAACGTAAGGATCTATCACACCCGATCATCACGTGGTGCTTCGAAACGACGAACTTTAGCAACGGTGCACAGTTAGGGGGGAACACTTTCTTGAAATTATTATAAGGGATCATCTTATTTACAACCGCTGTTCTAAGTAAACAAGATGCATAAAACATAATAAACATCACATGCAATTATATAAAGTAGTGACATGATATGGCCAATATCATATAGCTCCTTTGATCTCCATCTTCGGGGCTCCATGGTCTATGTATTCATACGTGTATTACGATTTCCGGATGATACAATTATAGCATGAATAAAAGACAATTATCATGAACAAAGAAATATAATAATAATCCTTTTATTATTGCCTCTAGGGCATATTTCCAACAAGGAGGGCCGGCCAGGGCAGGCCGCGCGCCCCCTCCCCCTAGTCCGAATAGGACAAGGAAGGGGGGGGGGCGGCGCCCCCCTTTCCTCTTTCCCCTCCCCCCTTTCCTTCTCCACCAAGGCAAGAGGGGGAGTCCTACTCCCGGTGGGAGTAGGACTCCTCCAGCCGCACCCCTAGGGGGCCGGCCACACCTCCCCCCTCCCTCCTTTATATACGGGGGCAGGGGGGCACCTCTAGACAGACAAGTTGATCTTCGTGATCGTTCCTTAGCCGTGTGCGGTGCCCCCCTCCACCATATTCCACCTCGGTCATATCGTTGCGGTGCTTAGGCGAAGCCCTGCGTCGGTAGAACATCATCATTGTCACCACGCCGTCGTGCTGAAGGAACTCATCCCCGACACCCTACTGGATCGGAGTCCGGGGATCGTCATCGAGCTGAACGTGTGCTGAACTCGGATGTGTCGTACGTTCGGTGCTTGGATCGGTCGGATCGTGAAGACGTACGACTACATCAACCGCATTGTCATAACGCTTCCGCTTTCGGTCTACGAGGGTACGTGGACACACTCTCCCCTCTTGTTGCTATGCATCACCATGATCTTGCGTGTGCGTAGGAATTTTTTTGAAATTACTACGTTCCCCAACACTTCGGATGGCCGTCTCCATGGGCATTCAACGCCTAGAAGTGCATGGGGATTCAAACCTCACAATATCTCAAATAAATGGAGACTTCGATGCCAAAGATCCGAAAATGGCGGCTTATCGTAACGTCGTCCTTAAAATGTCAGCTCGGTTCGAGGGGCTTGAATTTCATCATGTGGTTCGGGAAAACAATCAAGCGGTGGATGTCCTTGCCCGCATCGGCGCCAAGCATGACCCCGTCCCACTAAGGCTCTTCAAGCCATCCGTCGTGTGGCAAGGGGAGACCGGCAACATTAGTCCGGATCCGACCACAACCCCAGATTCCGAACACATTGACATAATCGGGGGCTCTGCCACCGAAATAACAACATTGACCCATCTCATCATGGCGGTCATCACCCCATGGACCGAACCCTTCTTGGCCTACCTTAATAGGCAAGAAATCCCCGAGGATCAAAATGAGCTACGCTGTATCGTACGGCGCTCTAAAGCTTACAAAGTCCATGAGGGAGAACTTTACAAGAAAAGCGCTACCGGAGTACTTCAAAGATGTATCTCCGAGGAAGAAGGGCGACATCTATTAGCTGAAATTCATGTCGGACTCGACGGTCACCACGCCGCAGCTCGGGCCCTTGTAAGCAAGGTCTTCCGTACAGGTTTCTACAGGCCGACGGCCCGAGCAGACACACAAGACCTTGTCCAACATTGCGCCGGATGCCAGCTTTTCGCCAACCAAAGCCATATGCCACCCACCGCTCTACAAACAATCCCTATCACTTGGCCTTTTGCGGTCTGGGGGCTTGATATGGTCGGACTCCTTAAAGGAGGAAGCCATAAGAAAAAATACTTATTGGTCATGGCGGATAAATTCAGCAAATGGATAGAGGCTAAACCTGTTAAAACGGCCGAATCCGGACCGGCGGTAGACTTCATATCTGGTGTTGTGCACCTTTATGGTGTTCCCCACAGCATCATCACCGATAAAGGCTCCAATTTCACAGCCGATGAGGTGAAAATATGGTGCGGCAACATGGGCATTAAGCTCGATTACGCATCTATCTATCACCCTCAAACGAACAGTCAAGTCGAGCAAGCCAATGGTCTTATTATGAGCGGCATTAAGCCCAGACTAGTGCGATCTTTGAAAGAATCAGACACACACTGGGTTGAGGAGCTTGACTCTGTACTCTGGGGGCTGCGGACCACGCTGAATCGCACTACCGGTCACACCCTTCTTCATGGTGTACGGCGGAGAGGCCGTGTTGCCCTGCAATATTATTCATGACTCACCTCGAGTGCGCATGTATGAAGAGAGAGAGGTCGAGCTTGATCGGCAGGACATTTTAGATGCCCTGGAAGAGGAGCGTGACGTCGCAAAGGCCCGTTCCGCATTTTATTAACAATAGGCTCACAGGTATCAAAGCAGAGAAGTACGGGCCAAGACTTATAATATTGGCGAACTCGTTCTACGTCTACCGGAGAAGAAAAAGGACAAACTCAAGCCCAAGTGGGAGGGTTCCTTCATTATTGAAAAAGTTCTCACCGGAGGAGCGTACCGCCTGCGTGATGCATCAAATAATCACCTCGAGCCGAACCCATGAAACGCGGCCAGACTCCGAAGATTCTACGCCTAGCGCCGAACTCTTTGTTCGTCTCCTTCCCTTCGTTCCTTTCTATTTATTTTTTAGCTCTCTTCTTGCTTTTTCTTTCATAGCTCTAAAGCTTTAGTGTGGCTAGACCGCACACTTGCGATGCACTAATCTTCAAGTATGTGCGCTCATTATACCTGGGGGCTTCTTACACAGAAGCTTATTGTAATTACTTTTCGAGCATTAAGCTCGCCGCATATGTGTCCTTTCTCCATATGTACCTTTTCTTCGCCATTATATGCATCAATATGACTTAAGTTTTGGCCACGCTGGGTTGCCTGGCTCCTGTGCTTATGCCCTACGTTCCCGTTAGTTCGGCTAGGGCATAAAGGGAGCACCTCTACGGTTGTTACTGCCGGGTACTCCGGGTGTGTACCTCAGACTGGGTGAAGCCGAAAGCTAGCGTTCTTAATGGAATATTCGGTCGGTGGACTAAAGATGTTTTTTGCTTATTACACTATGAACCCCCAGATGTTACATATACTGCGACTTTTTAATCACAGTTCGGACATGCACGTTAATGCATGCACACCCAGCGAAAGGAACCCTTAACGGAACTATTCTCTCTGGAAGATGTTTCTTACTATCAATGTAATATAACATAGCTAGTTGGGTACTTGTTTGTTCAAGCAACTATGACCCCTGCGCATGGTTTCCACGCGTACTCCGGGTTTATATTACCGAGCGGGTATTCGGAAACACTCCAGACTATCGGGTCTGGGGGGGGGCCGAAACGAAAAGGTCTGCCATGAAAAATGTTTTACAATATGGCCAGGGACAAATATGTCCATTGAAGTACATGGTCACTTAGACTCAAAAGCTTCTTCTATGCCATCCAACAGGTTGTCTAATCTACAATCCTGCTGAGAATACTTTGTGGCTAATACTACCTGGTCATACACCAGACTAACTGGAATTTCTTTCCCATCTGACCCTAAAGGTCCGACCCGGGCCATATGATTCGGATCAAGCTTGGTATACCGTGTCTTCACCATGGCCCAAGCCTCCATGCACCTTCTAGACAGGCCGATATCTTCCATAATCGGAAACGCTGTCGCGCTCCCTTGAATAGATGTACAAGCTCCTCCATATTCCCTGGTAGGGAGGCGGATGGCCACAAGGCCTTGGCGACACTCCGCATTGCCTGCTGAGCTTGCTCGTGTAGTTGCGACAGCTCTTGTAGCAGATCGCCCGAGGATCCGGGCATCTCCTCTTTGGGACGGCCAATCAGCATACCTACAGGCATAACTCTGTTAGTCCCTTTCTTCGCCGAACTATATAAAGGTTCGTTTGAGCACATACTAAAAATGCCGCGTTGGAGCCTTTTATTTTCCTTCACGGAGTCAGCCAGCTGGGCCCGAACATCTTTCAATTCTTCGCCCAGCCGGGTATTAGCATCTTGGAGATTGTTTTTCTCCTGCCTGACCCGTCTAAGTACACGCTCGCCAGCATCCAGTTGCCTTTGAGATCTTTGTTCATCCTCTCGTGGGATTTCCGGATTTGCTCCCAGATTGTCTGCAGATTCTGTCATCAGATATGCAACTGTGTTAACACCGCTGGTACATGTGATTATGTTTTTTCTTGATAGAGGGACACACTACCAGTTGAGGCCTTCTTGGATTCCTATAGTTCGGGAGTTGTGGCCCTTAGCTGGGTTTGACACTTCTCCAGCTCTTGAGACAACAGGTTGTGCTTCTCTATGAGAACCTATTCATACAAATGATCCTTAAATCAGTTGTATCAACTGTTTCAAGTCTCAGGGGCTACTGATATACATAATTATCAGATTTTACTTACCCGTATATCTTTTAAATACTGGTCTGTGGCTCTAGCAAGCCCATCTTGAGCAGCTCAGATGTACGCATCACCCGAGTTGAAGGCGTTGAAAGCCTCTTCTGAAAAACTAGGGTCGCGGAGTGCGGCCCGCTGGTGCCGATGATTCATGGCGCTCTCCACTTCAGAATTTGTAGCGGATATTCTATCTGAATCCTCTGTATAATGACAGTCTGGTGTCACTTCCGTGTTGGCCTCCGTCCTCGAGACCGGATCCAAAATCTGGCTAGTAGAGGCACGGCCGGCAGGATCCCCGGACACAATCCGGTGGATGTTCTTTCTGCTAAGACACGACAGATAGTGTCATACTTTAAGATGACAACCACAGAGCATGTTTAAAGCCATACCTCTTTGATGACGGCTCGGCCATGTTTCTGTTCGCCTTTCTTTTTGACGGCCTACCCGGCACAGGCGCCCCTTTTTGGCGAATCGCCTCGGGTTCGGCATGGCGCGCCGATCATCTTCCCTTTAGAGCATAGAAATTGTGCGGTGGGTAAGGTGGAAAGAGTAAATCCTATTAGAAGGATGAGTCTCCTAATTACTTACATGTGGCACAGGGAGGAGGCCGGGATAGTCAGCGATGATGGCCACTTTTGTGTCGTCATAGCTCGCCTGGTAAAACACCCCTTCCTCAAGCTCCACGAATATATCTGGATCCTCTTCGAATCCGGGGTCAAGGGCCCGATTGTGGTCCTCTGGCTGTGGTGCCGGGCTATGGATCTCCCTGGTTATTTTTCGCCATTCCTGTTATAAATGGACGGATTAAATATTTATGAAAAAGCACTCAGGGAATGAATAGAGTAGAGTAATGGATGCAAACTCACCCAGCTGGGAGGGTTGTACATGCAAAATCCGTCTTGTGGCTTAATGCGGATGAACTCCTCTTTCTCCCCTTCATATAATTCAGACAGTATTTTCGCCAAAACGGCGGGGGTATCTAGACCTTCTGACCGCAGCGGGTGGCATCGTCTTCTCCATTGAAGTGCCACATGGGACGCCCTCGATATTGGAGTGGCTGAACCCCTTGCATTATCGATATCGCCATAACTTCGATTATCGACAATCCGGTTTTTGCAAGTGTCCTTATCTTGCTCATCAATTGATGGACCTCCGTGCTATCCTCCTCCCTGGGGCTCCGGGGACGCCAGCTGAGGCGTTTCTTTAACGGAGCACTTGAAAACTCAGGAAGACCCATTCGGATTGGGTCGGGAAGGGAGACGTCCTCGATATAAAACCATTCAGAAGGCCATTCTTCGGATGCCTTCTTCGGTGTGCCGGATAGGTATCCGGTCCCGACGATGCGCCATATCTCGGCTTCGCCCACTTGGAATATTGATCCCTCTTGATTACGAGGGACGAGGCAAAATAGCTTCTTCCATAGCTCAAAATGGGCTTCACAACCCAGAAATAGCTCGCGAAGAGCGACATAACCTACAATGTGCAGGATGGAGGCAGGTGTGAAGTTGTGCAACTGGAGGACATAGTACTCCAGAAGCCCTTAGAGGAACGGATGGATTGGAAATCCAAAACCCCTCAGCAAGTAGGGGACAAGCCATACTCTCTCCCCCTTGGATGGGTTGGGAAACTTCTCCGCTTGCTCCCCGTCGTCAAAGGAAGCCAATCCGGCTCGAACGGGGACTAGATATGCAGGAGGTAGAAACCCTTGGGTCTGCAACTTCACCAATTGACCGTGCGATACAGTACACTTCTCCCAATCGCCCGGCTTGGTGCTGTGAGGGCGGGAGGAAGAGCTGCGAGTGCCAGCCATATTGGAGTGGTTTTTGCGGGCAAGCTCCGATGATTCCTCGCTTGGGGAAGATGGTGTAGATTGGATCTGAAGATCCCCGTCTCTTTAAACAGACAATTTACTTACATGGTTAGGGTGGCAAGTGTAAAAATGCCCCGACTTCTCGCATTCGCTCGACACGTGGAAGCTAAAACTATTAAGGTACATAAGCCGATGAGTGTAACATTAAATGGGAAGACGGACACTGCTCGTTACAACAGGTATTTTGGAGTATTCGGGGAAGGAACCCGCTATGCAATGCCGAAGACAATCTGCGCGCCGGATTCATCGTCATTGAAGCCTGGTTCGGGGCCTGCTGAGGGAGTCCTGGATTAAGGGGTCCTCGGACAGCCGGACTATATGCACATGCCGGACTGTTGGGCTATGAAGATACAAGATAGAAGACTTCATCCCGTGTCCGGATGGGACTCTCCTTTGCATGGAAGGCAAGCTTGGCGATTCAGATATGTAGATTCCCTTCTCTGTAACCGACCTTGTGTAACCCTAGCCCCCTCCGATGTCTATATAAACTGGAGGGTTTAGTCCGTAGGACGACAACAATCATAATCATAGGCTAGCTCCTAGGGTTAGCCATTACGATCTCGTGGTAGATCAACTCTTGTAATACTCATATTCATCAAGATCAATCAAGCGGGAAGTAGTGTATTACCTCCATAGAGAGGGCCCGAACCTGGGTAAATATTGTGTCTTCCGCCTTCTGTTACCATTAGCCTTAGACGCATAGTTCGGGACCCCCTACCCGAGATCCGCCGGTTTTGACACCGACATCCACGGCCCCCTCAGGTCATAGCATAGCTCCGCCATTGCTTACCAGAGCCGGGCAAACCTTATTCTAGTAAACAGTCGAAAAGTCGTTGTGATAAAGCCTCATAGGACCAGCGCACTAGAGTAACAAACATCGTCGATCAAGAAAGCCATAGATCAGAAGGATCAAACATGTAAACATCCAAACAAAGACGGACGATGACCGGATCCAAACAGATCCACCGAAGAGCAGCATCGACCGAGTATCGCAATATCCGACGAAGACAAACCTCCACACGTCCTCCGACGATGCTACACGCATCATCGGGACGGGGATAGAATATGGGAGACATTATTCCTACTAAAGTACATCGCCGCCGCCACACAACCCCAACCAAGATGCTGAATCTAACGAGAACGAGAACAATGTCCCTCTTGCATTGCCATTGCACCGCGCGCCCTCTTCGTCTGCGCTGGGAGAACACAACCTTGTTCTATACGCACTCCATCTCCATGTATTTCGCAGCATGTAAACGAAAGAAGAGTTGACATATGCTTTCGGGTTCAGGACATGATTTCAGTGTACATTTTTATCTATGTATATGTATGCAGTGTGTTAAGTTATGCACCGCACTGACTGGTTTGGGGCCGTCCATGGAGCCGAGCTAGCTAGCTATAGTAGCGGCTAGCGGACGAGAGCGGGTGGATCGGCATCGAGACAAACTGCACGTGCATGCAGCGGCCGGTACTTGACTACTGGAGCATGCAGATGCCGCGCGCGCAGCTAGGCTAGCTAGGGTGTATAAATCTGTACGTGCAGGCAGGTGCGACAGCGTACCAGCAACGGTACGCTCCGTGCACGCACGCACGCGCGCATCAGATCGATCACGGATGGATCCACGGTCGACTTGTCACCGCGCGTCCAGTTAATGCGCCGTCGCCCGTCGCCCAACCGGGGCCTTCGCCGGCCGGCCAGATCGAGATCGGTACGCGCGCACGTAACTCGCCCACGTACGTACGTACGTACGGGCGTGCATTTACGCTGCTGCACGTACTACGCGGTTGGCCGGCGCGGCACGCGCTCGTGTGCCTGTCGGGCCGTCGCGTCGAGCGGGTGGGCTCGCTCCGCGGCCGCGCCACGTACGGCATGGCATGGCACGGCCGGGCGGCGGACGTACGCGCACGCCTGGCCGTCGTCGTCGCCGAGTCGTGTCCTGCTTGTCCGTGCGAGCGAGAGGCCTACCGGCCGCGAGAGTGCGCGTTCGCGCGCCGGTTGCCATCACGTATGCTTCGGCTGCACGCTCTGCGAGTGCCGCTCCGCGCCACCGGCGGGCACTGCCGGCTCGCGCGCGCAAGAGACGCATGTGCAGTAGCACCGGGTTTCTCCGCTCCACTCCGTGCATGCTCCCTCGGACGCATATGCACCGGCCCGGCCGCGTCGTCGCCGAGCTCTGTCCTGTTGCTCCGTGCGAGCGAGACATACCGGCCGCGTGCGCGCTCTCGGCCGGGTTGCCATCACGTATGCTTTGGCTGCATGCACGCGCCCACGCACGCGCCCTGAGCATAGCACGCGTGGGCATGGCCCCGGCGCGCGCTGGCCGGCACGTGCGGTGTGGAACCGGCCGCGCCCTGCCTGCAGACTGATCGAGGCAGCGTGCGCAGCGGTTCGTCGACCGGCATCCCCTGTGCAGTGATGTGCTGCCCTAGCTACGTTCTGGAGCTCGTGTGGCGCGGGTGCGAGGGTGCATGCGGACTCATCGAGGGAGCGTGCGCGCCCCGGGTCGACCGGCATCCCCTGTGCAGTGATGTGCCGTGCTAGCTGCGTTCGCGAGTTCGTGTGGCGCGGGTGCGAGGGCGCGTCGGGATCGGCCGGACGTGGTGGGCTGCTCAGCGCATGTGCGCAGATGAGTGAGATGACTTCGGGACCGATGGATGGAGTAGCTAGTGGCCGTGCATGTTACTCCCCACGCCAAAAGCTGCCGATGATTCTGTTCCGCTGTCGGTGACCGCGACGCCGCTCGCCGTGCCCGGCCCTGTGCCACCACCACCATGTGACAACGACCATGCACGCACACAACGTGAGTGAATTCCCGCTTTCACCTCCGCCGCATCGCTCTCGCTGTTCCCCTTTCCATGGCAAACATATCTACGCACTTTTGTTTTCCGATTTAACAACATATCTACAGACTTGCAGTAACTGAAATTAAAAACATGTGTACAAACTTGGCAGCTGATTCGGTGAAGTCAGGGTACATGATTGTTCGTGCCGCCGTATTTGCCGTGGCTTGTAGGGTGGGTCTCGTGCCTATGATGCGCAAACTTCGGATCTCAAAAATAGAATGATCCCAAGAGCTAGCCCGGGTCAGCAGGCGTGACGCAAATACTATGACGGCACACATACACCTACGAGCCAAGGCCATGATGGCCAGGACCAAGTGCATCTCCTCTCACCTGAACGCCGGCCCTGGACCATGTACGCAGCAACAAAATACCATCATGCTAAACAGTATGCACCATCACCATCATCATCAATACCAAATACGTACAGTACAAAACATTACTAGCAAACATCATCCACCTCTGCACCGGAACACAAGACCACATACAGTTTCAACTGGTGTTTTTCACTTTACAGTTTATTATTCAGTACCACCACATCAGATCAGGCACTTCAGAGTAGGGTAGTTATCAGTTACACAAAAGAATGGTTCAGTGACAAGGGCTGTCCTGTTTGCAAAATGTAACAGCACATACTACTGAGAAGATCAACTATACATTGCAGGCACCTTGGGTGGTTTTGCGCCCAGCAGGCATCAGAATTCACAGCAGAAACCAGCACTTGGACACCGTTGATGCAGAGACATTTCACCTTCTTCTTTTTTGTTTGCCTCCCCATCTTCAATGGGTTCACAGTAACCCCTTCCACCGGCTTCCGTTTGGCAGCTGTGAGCCATGTAAACCTAACCTACAATTTTTTTTTTGAAACAATAACCTACATTTTACATTCTACTGCTATAAGCCACTATGCCGACAATACCAATTTTTTTTCTTTTTTTGTCAGAGGCTATGCCGATATACTGACCAGTACTACACATGCGCTTGAATAACCATCAGAGCAGAACCAGGTCAGTTTCATGATCTTAGTGCACCTGGGAGCTAATAAAAGAATACCCTGGTCTTCAGGTTCCCTTTGCTAGGGGCAATAAGGAGATGACAAGAAACCCACAGACATGATTGAGTATCGGCCCGATGATCATCATATAAGATGCTTGCAAAAGAGTAAGTGCCAGATGATCCACCAATATCCTAGCCAATTGTACTCCAACAGTCAGCTGCTGCCTGGTAGGCCACCCCATACTGGTGCAGGTGCCGAGAGTAAAATGAGTCATTGTACATGCTTTTTGGCAGCTCTGATGCGCCAACGAGGGACAACGTCAGCTCCGAGTCTGTACATTTCACCTTTCCATAGACATCATTGATGACATATTTCATGAAATCTTCCTTCAGAGAGATAGGATCAAGAAGAGTATCTGATTGAGGGATGAGGCCCCAGTGATATACAATGTTGGGTTTGATCACTGTATGATCAACTTCCTGTGATGAATTGGGGTCACACTCAATGCCGTTATCTTCCAGCTGCAGAGCACAAGTTAAAACCATTTAGATTTACAGTTTCACATCCTTGCACTAAATGATTAGTTGAGCTGCGTGAGTATGAAGGAAAAACAAGACGACTGCACTGCAGCAAACAAACCTTGAGAATAAGGTAAGGGAAGCGGGATTTAACCCATCCAGCCCAATCATGCAGTTCTTCAGAAGTTGGAGCACATAGAGCAATGCAAAGAAATTGTTCATATGTTGTCGAATATGGGAAGGGTTCAAAAATCCATGCCCACTCAAATTCATGGCTCCCTAGGTCCTGTGCCAAACAATAAAGAACTGTTAAGAGTTGATGCAAAAATAAACTCAAAGTGTTCAAGCAAACATATGCGCACTGGTCTAGTACTAGAGAAAACTGAACGGCAAAAATATTCCAAGATAAGCTGAATCATGTACAGTTTTGTTAAGAGGGCAGACAAGGGGAAAATGTATACTCACTGAAATGATATTATGAACTAAAACTTCAGATGAGTATCAATGAACTAGGCGTATAGCAAAATGCAAAAAGTAAATATAGTCAAGTACTTGAAGTGAACAAGGAACACAAGATATGTATCTATGTGTCAAGCTAGATCATTTTGAATGGATTAGTTGTCCCTGGGAAAGAAATTTAGAACAGGAAAGAGTGCCGAACACATGCATGCATGGAAGATCTGAAGTGGCCTAGGAATGTCAGAAAGTGTTGGTTTATGTAGGCATAAGCAAGTTGACCAATCTCAGCTACATATCACCAATCCACCATCATTATACTAAATAACAAAATCTGTGCATTTCACAAACTCCACTGGACTTCGAAAAGCAGGATGAACACAACTGGAAGTGAAACTACCTAACTTACTGACCTTGGTCAAAACATAACCACGCATAAGCTCCTCTCTGATCTTCCTGAAGGTACCTTCTGTCATATTAGACGCACAGAGCTCCGGTGGAGAACAAGGCATCACTATGGGCATTAAACACCCATCTGAACGCGTGCAGTTAGTTTGCTGACCATGCAGATCTACTGGAATATGCCAAGGCCAGTGAGCAAATATCTCAAAGAACATGGTGAACAGACCATTGGCAGTGGCATTTGGAAATTTCTGACAAACATATGCTGCAAGAATCGCCAAATGAATCCCAGCAAAGAAACCAAGCAACTGCAAAATGGCATAGGACATGTCAACATGACACAGTCAGACCAGAATATAGCTGAACAGCAATCAGCAGCACATATTAAACAACATACATGGCAATGAAGTCCACGCCTCCTAGCCCATAGTTTTATGCATCGCAACAGAACTTGGAATTTCTGCATAAATTGTTAACAAACAGAATTTAAAGTGAAAAAATAACAATAATTTGAAGTACTCTTGTGTAAAAATAATAATGAGCAATACCATAGTCACAGTAAATCAATGGAAACAAGAGCACTGATAAGAGTAAGTAATAAATAAATCAAAGGAAACAAGAGCATGTTAAGCAGGAAGTGCAGAAATAGATGAATACAAGAGTAAGTAAATGAATTGAAGAGAAGCGTAGATTCAAACATGACTACTTGGATTCTCATGTACAATTATGTAGGGGACAAAAATGTGACTGAGTGCTGGTGAATTAAATTAGAATAGTCTGTAACCTCTTGATTCGGCACTAGCTGCACAATCTGCTCATTAACACGAACTCCAGACAAACTCTTCCAACTCCGTGAATCAAGTCTCCGAAGATACTGAGGACTAGATGTATTTATAGCCTGCATGAGCAAGTAAACCCGTCAGAATATAGACCTTCCATTTTTACATAAGTACAACGTCTGTGGGACAGCCATGATAAAGATAATTTGGAGGGATCATACTCCACATATATGGATTTATCTTGTAAAAATCATTTAGGGTGGTGAACTCAGAAAAACTGCAGAATATTACTACAAGCAAAATTAGATGTTTTAGATGTGAGTTCTTTTGATCAAGGTAAGTTCTTTGCAAATGTGTTGACCAAACAAAAAGTCAGTGCGTACATGGGAATATGTGGTGGCTTTCAGGCCTGCTCAGCCCAACTCCTTGACTGACTGCTTGGCAAGCAGAAAAATAGAATTATATATTGTGCCCCTATTCCTAGGGATTAGCAGACCTCATTCGGTAGGCGTGTGATAGTAGAACATAACAATAATATTGGTCACTATCTGATCCAACTCTCAAATAAATCCATAAGATTCAAAGGGGAAGGGCTTGTTACACGTGGACCAACAAGCAAATTCACCAGCCATAGTTAATTTTGACAGGGTGCTAGTTAGCATGGCTTGAAGCCAGATTTCACACCTTTTGCTGTGATAAGCCTGACAAGAATTGGCTTCATCATGCACATATTGTTGTGAGCAAAAGAACCAAGTACAGGGCATTTCTTTTTCGAGCATCAATGTTTTTCAGGCTAGTTTCGAGAAACAGCTGGTACGAAATGGGTGAGGCGATGACGTACAGTGGACTTCTCCTGACTAATGGTCAAATGACATTAGACGTCCCATAGTTTTTTTTTGCAAGGCTGGGGTTAAATTGTGGGGGTGATGTCAAGGAAAAGTAGTGAGATCTTGTCACACAGATCAAAAAGTTTGATGCTCAGGATGAGCAACATGGATTATCCAATAATCTTCTGGATGTGGTGTCAGATATCTGGTATGATTATTTTGAACATCTAAAGAGAGGTAGAGGGGTGCACAATAGTTGTTAGCTGGTAACCCCAAGTCACTAACGGAGTCTTTTTCCACAGTGCGGCAAAGGCCATCAAAGAGAATGTTCTATCATGTGTCCTGAGGATGGAGAGTGCAAGGAAAGTCAGGATCGTAGTTGTGCACTTCTAGAACCTCATTCGGTTATGAATCAGTCAGGTTTGACACTGGAAAAAGGTATCCAAGGTTCAGGGCCATGTTTGATGATTTTGAGGTGCCAGATTTAAAGAGATTATATACTACAGAGTTATACCCTTAGCTCCTCAGATCAGAGGCACTTAAACTATCTAGAACAATATCGGCCTAATGCTCACTAACAGATTCACTCCATGAGTTAAGGTAATTGCACAGGCAGGATTCGTAAATACAGGTATAGTTTTCTAGAAGGGGTGTCAGTGCAACAAACTTGCCTGAACTGCATCAAGGACTGGGAGCTGGGCGTATGTCAGATCAACAGAAATCCCGCTGAATCTAAATCGCATCAATGGAACCTTGGCATTTTCCACAGTCTGCAGTCCTGATACTTCCGGCCTGCACTTGAGAATTTGTCGCAGAACAACAAAAAAGTGCTGCTGCAAGATTGACATGACATGCGTTAGTATCCTCTTATTAAAGGTGGAGAAAGATGGAACACAAACCACAATAGTTACCGGCAAGTTTGCGATACAGGGACCAACACATAGTGCATCGATGTCAGATTCAGGTCCGTGAGCCTTGAACAAACAAAAATACTTGATCAGCCAAGGCACTTGATTTGTTGCATCATAAGCGACAACTAGAACAAACAGAAGGTGCACAAATATGTGACAAGGCATATAACTTATAATGGCACATACAATTAACGCTCAGAGAATTATCTGGGCATAAGGGCGGGCATTATAAATAGCAGACCATTTTCTGCTCCTGTATTGTCTCTAATAATAGGCTTGTAATCTACCTTCCTTGCAATATAGGCCGGCTTAATTGCCAAGAGGTGTGAAGCACTAAATTTAGGCATTACTACAAACATGAAATTCCATAGAATCTCAAAGCGTGAATTGGGGATAATCCAACCAATTTACTACTACATACATGGAATTCTATAGAACGTTGAAATTGGGCATAATCCAACCAATTTACTACGACAAACATGAAATTCTATAGAATCTTGAAATTGGGGATAATCCAACCAATATGGTCAACCCCGCAAGCATTCAGAGAAACCATGACCACATCATTTTGGTAAATATCTTGCGTTCTTGCTTACCCCTAACGTGTAAGAACCATAGGTGAGGACCGTAGCCGTCACCCGCCTTGGGGGAACCCTCTCCTCACAGGCAACCGTCTTGGCCCAATCCGTCACAATCTGCGAGAGCAAGCAGAGAAAACACAAGAATTCAGGAACTCCACCCCGACGCACATGCCCGCAGTACCCAATTTTTTCAAGCGAGAATCCCCATGCCCCAGTACCTTCTTGAGCTCGCGGATGACCTGCTCCCTCGTCTCCTCCTCCTCGGGCGTCGGGATGGCCCCCTCGTCCGTCAAGAACTGCATCGTCCCCAAGAAAAGGAAGCACGAGGTTACTCAGTGGCGGTCGGGGACGGCAGAGAAACCAGAGGAATCGGCGGCCGGCGGGGGGCTCACCTGGACGAGGGAGTGGGTCCGGCGGTAGTCCATCTCGAAGAAGAAGTCGGGAGGCGGCCGGTGCGCGACCGGCCAGGGGAGGAGGCGGCGGCCCGCGGGGAGCGGGGGCGGCGGGGGCGGGTACATGAAGATGGGTAGGGTTTGGGGCTCGGGGGTCGCCGGCGCGGCGTGGGTCCAGACCGGCAGGTCCGGCGCCATCGCCGGCAGCGGGCAGTAGGCGGCCATGGC